>NC_074705.1:5686479-5731479 GCF_029448725.1 Salvelinus fontinalis
GTCTGGTAGTATAACAGGATGTATGTCTCCTGTCTGGTAGTATAACAGGATGTGTGTCTGGTAGTATAACAGGATGTGTGTCTCCTGTCTGGTAGTATAACAGGATGTATGTCTCCTGTCTGGTAGTATAACAGGATGTGTGTCTCCTGTCTGGTAGTATAACAGGATGTATGTCTGGTAGTATAACAGGATGTGTGTCTCCTGTCTGGTAGTATAACAGGATGTATGTCTCCTGTCTGGTAGTATAACAGGATGTATGTCTCCTGTCTGGTAGTATAACAGGATGTATGTCTCCTGTCTGGTAGTATAACAGGATGTGTGTCTCCTGTCTGGTAGTATAACAGGATGTATGTCTCCTGTCTGGTAGTATAACAGGATGTGTGTCTGGTAGTATAACAGGATGTGTGTCTCCTGTCTGGTAGTATAACAGGATGTATGTCTCCTGTCTGGTAGTATAACAGGATGTATGTCTCCTGTCTGGTAGTATATCAGGATGTGCTGTCTGGTAGTATAACAGGATGTGTGTCTCCTGTCTGGTAGTATAACAGGATGTGTGTCTGTCTGGTAGTATAACAGGATGTTGTCTCCTGTCTGGTAGTATAACAGGATGTGTGTCTCCTGTCTGGTAGTATAACAGGATGTGTGTCTCCTGTCTGGTAGTATAACAGGATGTGTGTCTCCTGTCTGGTAGTATAACAGGATGTATGTCTGTCTGGTAGTATAACAGGATGTGTGTCTCCTGTCTGGTAGTATAACAGGATGTATGTCTCCTGTCTGGTAGTATAACAGGATGTATGTCTCCTGTCTGGTAGTATAACAGGATGTATGTCTCCTGTCTGGTAGTATAACAGGATGTGTGTCTCCTGTCTGGTAGTATAACAGGATGTGTGTCTCCTGTCTGGTAGTATAACAGGATGTGTGTCTCCTGTCTGGTAGTATAACAGGATGTATGTCTGTCTGGTAGTATAACAGGATGTGTGTCTCCTGTCTGGTAGTATAACAGGATGTGTGTCTCCTGTCTGGTAGTATAACAGGATGTGTGTCTCCTGTCTGGTAGTATAACAGGATGTATGTCTGTCTGGTAGTATAACAGGATGTGTGTCTCCTGTCTGGTAGTATAACAGGATGTGTGTCTCCTGTCTGGTAGTATAACAGGATGTGTGCTCCTGTCTGGTAGTATAACAGGATGTATGTCTCCTGTCTGGTAGTATAACAGGATGTATGTCTCCTGTCTGGTAGTATAACAGGATGTATGTCTCCTGTCTGGTAGTATAACAGGATGTATGTCTCCTGTCTGGTAGTATAACAGGATGTGTGTCTCCTGTCTGGTAGTATAACAGGATGTATGTCTCCTGTCTGGTAGTATAACAGGATGTATGTCTCCTGTCTGGTAGTATAACAGGATGTGTGTCTCCTGTCTGGTAGTATAACAGGATGTTGTCTCCTGTCTGGTAGTATAACAGGATGTATGTCTCCTGTCTGGTAGTATAACAGGATGTATGTCTCCTGTCTGGTAGTATAACAGGATGTATGTCTCCTGTCTGGTAGTATAACAGGATGTGTGTCTCCTGTCTGGTAGTATAACAGGATGTGTGTCTCCTGTCTGGTAGTATAACAGGATGTATGTCTCCTGTCTGGTAGTATAACAGGATGTGTGTCTCCTGTCTGGTAGTATAACAGGATGTATGTCTCCTGTCTGGTAGTATAACAGGATGTATGCTCCTGTCTGGTAGTATAACAGGATGTGTGTCTCCTGTCTGGTAGTATAACAGGATGTGTGTCTCCTGTCTGGTAGTATAACAGGATGTGTGTCTCCTGTCTGGTAGTATAACAGGATGTGTGTCCTGTCTGGTAGTATAACAGGATGTATGTCTCCTGTCTGGTAGTATAACAGGATGTGTGTCTCCTGTCTGGTAGTATAACAGGATGTGTGTCTCCTGTCTGGTAGTATAACAGGATGTGTGTCTCCTGTCTGGTAGTATAACAGGATGTATGTCTCCTGTCTGGTAGTATAACAGGATGTATGTCTCCTGTCTGGTAGTATAACAGGATGTATGTCTCCTGTCTGGTAGTATAACAGGATGTATGTCTCCTGTCTGGTAGTATAACAGGATGTATGTCTCCTGTCTGGTAGTATAACAGGATGTATGTCTCCTGTCTGGTAGTATAACAGGATGTATGTCTCCTGTCTGGTAGTATAACAGGATGTATGTCTCCTGTCTGGTAGTATAACAGGATGTGTGTCTCCTGTCTGGTAGTATAACAGGATGTATGTCTGGTAGTATAACAGGATGTATGTCTCCTGTCTGGTAGTATAACAGGATGTATGTCTCCTGTCTGGTAGTATAACAGGATGTATGTCTCCTGTCTGGTAGTATAACAGGATGTATGTCTCCTGTCTGGTAGTATAACAGGATGTATGTCTCCTGTCTGGTAGTATAACAGGATGTATGTCTCCTGTCTGGTAGTATAACAGGATGTATGTCTCCTGTCTGGTAGTATAACAGGATGTATGTCTCCTGTCTGGTAGTATAACAGGATGTCTGTCTGGTAGTATAACAGGATGTGTGTCTCCTGTCTGGTAGTATAACAGGATGTATGTCTCCTGTCTGGTAGTATAACAGGATGTATGTCTGTCTGGTAGTATAACAGGATGTATGTCTCCTGTCTGGTAGTATAACAGGATGTGTGTCTCCTGTCTGGTAGTATAACAGGATGTATGTCTCCTGTCTGGTAGTATAACAGGATGTATGTCTGGTAGTATAACAGGATGTGTGTCTCCTGTCTGGTAGTATAACAGGATGTGTGTCTGGTAGTATAACAGGATGTATGTCTCCTGTCTGGTAGTATAACAGGATGTATGTCTGTCTGGTAGTATAACAGGATGTATGTCTGTCTGGTAGTATAACAGGATGTATGTCTGTCTGGTAGTATAACAGGATGTATGTCTGTCTGGTAGTATAACAGGATGTATGTCTCCTGTCTGGTAGTATAACAGGATGTATGTCTCCTGTCTGGTAGTATAACAGGATGTATGTCTCCTGTCTGGTAGTATAACAGGATGTATGTCTCCTGTCTGGTAGTATAACAGGATGTGTGTCTCCTGTCTGGTAGTATAACAGGATGTATGTCTCCTGTCTGGTAGTATAACAGGATGTATGTCTCCTGTCTGGTAGTATAACAGGATGTGTGTCTCCTGTCTGGTAGTATAACAGGATGTATGTCTCCTGTCTGGTAGTATAACAGGATGTATGTCTCCTGTCTGGTAGTATAACAGGATGTATGTCTCCTGTCTGGTAGTATAACAGGATGTATGTCTCCTGTCTGGTAGTATAACAGGATGTATGTCTCCTGTCTGGTAGTATAACAGGATGTGTGTCTCCTGTCTGGTAGTATAACAGGATGTGTGTCTCCTGTCTGGTAGTATAACAGGATGTGTGTCTCCTGTCTGGTAGTATAACAGGATGTGTGTCTCCTGTCTGGTAGTATAACAGGATGTGTGTCTCCTGTCTGGTAGTATAACAGGATGTGTGTCTCCTGTCTGGTAGTATAACAGGATGTGTGTCTGTCTGGTAGTATAACAGGATGTGTGTCTCCTGTCTGGTAGTATAACAGGATGTATGTCTCCTGTCTGGTAGTATAACAGGATGTGTGTCTCCTGTCTGGTAGTATAACAGGATGTGTGTCTCCTGTCTGGTAGTATAACAGGATGTATGTCTCCTGTCTGGTAGTATAACAGGATGTGTGTCTCCTGTCTGGTAGTATAACAGGATGTATGTCTGTCTGGTAGTATAACAGGATGTGTGTCTCCTGTCTGGTAGTATAACAGGATGTGTGTCTCCTGTCTGGTAGTATAACAGGATGTATGTCTCCTGTCTGGTAGTATAACAGGATGTATGTCTCCTGTCTGGTAGTATAACAGGATGTGTGTCTGGTAGTATAACAGGATGTATGTCTCCTGTCTGGTAGTATAACAGGATGTCTGTCTGGTAGTATAACAGGATGTATGTCTGGTAGTATAACAGGATGTATGTCTCCTGTCTGGTAGTATAACAGGATGTATGTCTCCTGTCTGGTAGTATAACAGGATGTATGTCTGGTAGTATAACAGGATGTATGTCTCCTGTCTGGTAGTATAACAGGATGTATGTCTGGTAGTATAGCAGGATGTATGTCTCCTGTCTGGTAGTATAACAGGATGTGTGTCTCCTGTCTGGGAGTATAACAGGATGTGTGTCTCCTGTCTGGTAGTATAACAGGATGTATGTCTGGTAGTATAACAGGATGTGTGTCTGTCTGGTAGTATAACAGGATGTATGTCTCCTGTCTGGTAGTATAACAGGATGTGTGTCTCCTGTCTGGTAGTATAACAGGATGTATGTCTCCTGTCTGGTAGTATAACAGGATGTATGTCTGTCTGGTAGTATAACAGGATGTGTGTCTCCTGTCTGGTAGTATAACAGGATGTGTGTCTCCTGTCTGGTAGTATAACAGGATGTATGTCTCCTGTCTGGTAGTATAACAGGATGTGTGTCTCCTGTCTGGTAGTATAACAGGATGTGTGTCTCCTGTCTGGTAGTATAACAGGATGTATGTCTCCTGTCTGGTAGTATAACAGGATGTATGTCTCCTGTCTGGTAGTATAACAGGATGTATGTCTCCTGTCTGGTAGTATAACAGGATGTATGTCTCCTGTCTGGTAGTATAACAGGATGTATGTCTCCTGTCTGGTAGTATAACAGGATGTATGTCTCCTGTCTGGTAGTATAACAGGATGTGTGTCTCCTGTCTGGTAGTATAACAGGATGTGTGTCTCCTGTCTGGTAGTATAACAGGATGTGTGTCTCCTGTCTGGTAGTATAACAGGATGTATGTCTCCTGTCTGGTAGTATAACAGGATGTATGTCTCCTGTCTGGTAGTATAACAGGATGTGTGTCTCCTGTCTGGTAGTATAACAGGATGTGTGTCTCCTGTCTGGTAGTATAACAGGATGTATGTCTCCTGTCTGGTAGTATAACAGGATGTGTGTATGTCTGGTAGTATAACAGGATGTATGTCTGGTAGTATAACAGGATGTATGTCTCCTGTCTGGTAGTATAACAGGATGTATGTCTGTCTGGTAGTATAACAGGATGTGTGTCTCCTGTCTGGTAGTATAACAGGATGTATGTCTCCTGTCTGGTAGTATAACAGGATGTGTGTCTCCTGTCTGGTAGTATAACAGGATGTGTGTCTCCTGTCTGGTAGTATAACAGGATGTATGTCTGGTAGTATAACAGGATGTATGTCTGTCTGGTAGTATAACAGGATGTATGTCTGTCTGGTAGTATAACAGGATGTGTGTCTGTCTGGTAGTATAACAGGATGTGTGTCTGTCTGGTAGTATAACAGGATGTATGTCTGTCTGGTAGTATAACAGGATGTATGTCTGTCTGGTAGTATAACAGGATGTGTGTCTCCTGTCTGGTAGTATAACAGGATGTATGTCTCCTGTCTGGTAGTATAACAGGATGTGTGTCTCCTGTCTGGTAGTATAACAGGATGTGTGTCTCCTGTCTGGTAGTATAACAGGATGTATGTCTCCTGTCTGGTAGTATAACAGGATGTGTGTCTCCTGTCTGGTAGTATAACAGGATGTGTGTCTCCTGTCTGGTAGTATAACAGGATGTGTGTCTCCTGTCTGGTAGTATAACAGGATGTATGTCTGTCTGGTAGTATAACAGGATGTGTGTCTCCTGTCTGGTAGTATAACAGGATGTATGTCTCCTGTCTGGTAGTATAACAGGATGTGTGTCTCCTGTCTGGTAGTATAACAGGATGTATGTCTGGTAGTATAACAGGATGTATGTCTCCTGTCTGGTAGTATAACAGGATGTATGTCTCCTGTCTGGTAGTATAACAGGATGTGTGTCTCCTGTCTGGTAGTATAACAGGATGTATGTCTCCTGTCTGGTAGTATAACAGGATGTGTGTCTCCTGTCTGGTAGTATAACAGGATGTATGTCTCCTGTCTGGTAGTATAACAGGATGTGTGTCTCCTGTCTGGTAGTATAACAGGATGTATGTCTCCTGTCTGGTAGTATAACAGGATGTATGTCTCCTGTCTGGTAGTATAACAGGATGTATGTCTGGTAGTATAACAGGATGTATGTCTCCTGTCTGGTAGTATAACAGGATGTATGTCTCCTGTCTGGTAGTATAACAGGATGTGTGTCTCCTGTCTGGTAGTATAACAGGATGTATGTCTCCTGTCTGGTAGTATAACAGGATGTGTGTCTCCTGTCTGGTAGTATAACAGGATGTATGTCTCCTGTCTGGTAGTATAACAGGATGTATGTCTGTCTGGTAGTATAACAGGATGTATGTCTCCTGTCTGGTAGTATAACAGGATGTGTGTCTCCTGTCTGGTAGTATAACAGGATGTATGTCTCCTGTCTGGTAGTATAACAGGATGTATGTCTCCTGTCTGGTAGTATAACAGGATGTGTGTCTGGTAGTATAACAGGATGTGTGTCTCCTGTCTGGTAGTATAACAGGATGTGTGTCTCCTGTCTGGTAGTATAACAGGATGTATGTCTCCTGTCTGGTAGTATAACAGGATGTGTGTCTCCTGTCTGGTAGTATAACAGGATGTATGTCTCCTGTCTGGTAGTATAACAGGATGTATGTCTCCTGTCTGGTAGTATAACAGGATGTGTGTCTGGTAGTATAACAGGATGTGTGTCTCCTGTCTGGTAGTATAACAGGATGTGTGTCTCCTGTCTGGTAGTATAACAGGATGTGTGTCTCCTGTCTGGTAGTATAACAGGATGTGTGTCTGTCTGGTAGTATAACAGGATGTGTGTCTGGTAGTATAACAGGATGTATGTCTCCTGTCTGGTAGTATAACAGGATGTGTGTCTCCTGTCTGGTAGTATAACAGGATGTATGTCTCCTGTCTGGTAGTATAACAGGATGTATGTCTGGTAGTATAACAGGATGTGTGTCTCCTGTCTGGTAGTATAACAGGATGTATGTATCCTGTCTGGTAGTATAACAGGATGTGTGTCTGGTAGTATAACAGGATGTATGTCTCCTGTCTGGTAGTATAACAGGATGTGTGTCTCCTGTCTGGTAGTATAACAGGATATATGTATCCTGTCTGGTAGTATAACAGGATGTATGTCTGTCTGGTAGTATAACAGGATGTATGTCTCCTGTCTGGTAGTATAACAGGATGTATGTCTCCTGTCTGGTAGTATAACAGGATGTGTGTCTCCTGTCTGGTAGTATAACAGGATGTATGTCTGTCTGGTAGTATAACAGGATGTATGTCTCCTGTCTGGTAGTATAACAGGATGTATGTCTCCTGTCTGGTAGTATAACAGGATGTATGTCTCCTGTCTGGTAGTATAACAGGATGTATGTCTCCTGTCTGGTAGTATAACAGGATGTATGTCTGGTAGTATAACAGGATGTGTGTCTCCTGTCTGGTAGTATAACAGGATGTATGTCTCCTGTCTGGTAGTATAACAGGATGTGTGTCTCCTGTCTGGTAGTATAACAGGATGTGTGTCTCCTGTCTGGTAGTATAACAGGATGTGTGTCTCCTGTCTGGTAGTATAACAGGATGTATGTCTCCTGTCTGGTAGTATAACAGGATGTTTGTCTCCTGTCTGGTAGTATAACAGGATGTATGTCTGTCTGGTAGTATAACAGGATGTGTGTCTCCTGTCTGGTAGTATAACAGGATGTGTGTCTCCTGTCTGGTAGTATAACAGGATGTGTGTCTCCTGTCTGGTAGTATAACAGGATGTATGTCTCCTGTCTGGTAGTATAACAGGATGTATGTCTCCTTTCTGGTAGTATAACAGGATGTATGTCTCCTGTCTGGTAGTATAACAGGATGTGTGTCTGGTAGTATAACAGGATGTGTGTCTCCTGTCTGGTAGTATAACAGGATGTGTGTCTCCTGTCTGGTAGTATAACAGGATGTATGTCTCCTGTCTGGTAGTATAACAGGATGTATGTCTCCTGTCTGGTAGTATAACAGGATGTGTGTCTGGTAGTATAACAGGATGTATGTCTCCTGTCTGGTAGTATAACAGGATGTGTGTCTCCTGTCTGGTAGTATAACAGGATATATGTATCCTGTCTGGTAGTATAACAGGATGTGTGTCTGGTAGTATAACAGGATGTGTGTCTGGTAGTATAACAGGATGTGTGTCTCCTGTCTGGTAGTATAACAGGATGTATGTCTCCTGTCTGGTAGTATAACAGGATGTGTGTCTGGTAGTATAACAGGATGTGTGTGTCTCCTGTCTGGTAGTATAACAGGATGTGTGTCTGGTAGTATAACAGGATATATGTATCCTGTCTGGTAGTATAACAGGATGTGTGTCTGGTAGTATAACAGGATGTGTGTCTGTCTGGTAGTATAACAGGATGTGTGTCTGGTAGTATAACAGGATGTATGTCTCCTGGTTGGTAGTATAACAGGATGTATGTCTCCTGTCTGGTAGTATAACAGGATGTATGTCTCCTGTCTGGTAGTATAACAGGATGTATGTCTCCTGTCTGGTAGTATAACAGGATGTATGTCTCCTGTCTGGTAGTATAACAGGATGTGTGTCTCCTGTCTGGTAGTATAACAGGATCTGTGTCTCCTGTCTGGTAGTATAACAGGATGTGTGTCTGTCTGGTAGTATAACAGGATGTGTGTCTCCTGTCTGGTAGTATAACAAGATGTATGTCTGTCTGGTAGTATAACAGGATGTGTGTCTCCTGTCTGGTAGTATAACAGGATGTATGTCTCCTGTCTGGTAGTATAACAGGATGTATGTCTCCTGTCTGGTAGTATAACAGGATGTGTGTCTCCTGTCTGGTAGTATAACAGGATGTATGTCTCCTGTCTGGTAGTATAACAGGATGTATGTCTCCTGTCTGGTAGTATAACAGGATGTGTGTCTCCAGTCTGGTAGTATAACAGGATGTGTGTCTGTCTGGTAGTATAACAGGATGTGTGTCTGGTAGTATAACAGGATGTGTGTCTCCAGTCTGGTAGTATAACAGGATGTATGTCTCCTGTCTGGTAGTATAACAGGATGTATGTCTCCTGTCTGGTAGTATAACAGGATGTGTGTCTCCTGTCTGGTAGTATAACAGGATGTATGTCTCCTGTCTGGTAGTATAACAGGATGTGTGTCTGGTAGTATAACAGGATGTGTGTCTCCTGTCTGGTAGTATAACAGGATGTGTGTCTGGTAGTATAACAGGATATATGTATCCTGTCTGGTAGTATAACAGGATGTGTGTCTGGTAGTATAACAGGATGTGTGTCTGTCTGGTAGTATAACAGGATGTGTGTCTGGTAGTATAACAGGATGTATGTCTCCTGTCTGGTAGTATAACAGGATGTATGTCTCCTGTCTGGTAGTATAACATAATGTATGTCTCCTGTCTGGTAGTATAACAGGATGTGTGTCTCCTGTCTGGTAGTATAACAGGATGTATGTCTCCTGTCTGGTAGTATAACAGGATGTATGTCTCCTGTCTGGTAGTATAACAGGATGTATGTCTCCTGTCTGGTAGTATAACAGGATGTATGTCTCCTGTCTGGTAGTATAACAGGATGTGTGTCTCCTGTCTGGTAGTATAACAGGATGTATGTCTCCTGTCTGGTAGTATAACAGGATGTATGTCTCCTGTCTGGTAGTATAACAGGATGTGTGTCTCCTGTCTGGTAGTATAACAGGATGTGTGTCTGTCTGGTAGTATAACAGGATGTGTGTCTCCAGTCTGGTAGTATAACAGGATGTATGTCTCCTGTCTGGTAGTATAACAGGATGTATGTCTCCTGTCTGGTAGTATAACAGGATGTATGTCTCCTGTCTGGTAGTATAACAGGATGTATGTCTCCTGTCTGGTAGTATAACAGGATGTGTGTCTCCTGTCTGGTAGTATAACAGGATGTATGTTTCCTGTCTGGTAGTATAACAGGATGTATGTCTCCTGTCTGGTAGTATAACAGGATGTGTGTCTCCTGTCTGGTAGTATAACAGGATGTATGTCTCCTGTCTGGTAGTATAACAGGATGTATGTCTCCTGTCTGGTAGTATAACAGGATGTGTGTCTCCTGTCTGGTAGTATAACAGGATGTGTGTCTGTCTGGTAGTATAACAGGATGTATGTCTCCTGTCTGGTAGTATAACAGGATGTGTGTCTCCTGTCTGGTAGTATAACAGGATGTATGTCTCCTGTCTGGTAGTATAACAGGATGTATGTCTCCTGTCTGGTAGTATAACAGGATGTATGTCTCCTGTCTGGTAGTATAACAGGATGTATGTCTCCTGTCTGGTAGTATAACAGGATGTATGTCTCCTGTCTGGTAGTATAACAGGATGTATGTCTCCTGTCTGGTAGTATAACAGGATGTATGTCTCCTGTCTGGTAGTATAACAGGATGTATGTCTCCTGTCTGGTAGTATAACAGGATGTATGTCTCCTGTCTGGTAGTATAACAGGATGTATGTCTCCTGTCTGGTAGTATAACAGGATGTATGTCTCCTGTCTGGTAGTATAACAGGATGTATGTCTCCTGTCTGGTAGTATAACAGGATGTGTGTCTCCTGTCTGGTAGTATAACAGGATGTGTGTCTGTCTGGTAGTATAACAGGATGTATGTCTCCTGTCTGGTAGTATAACAGGATGTGTGTCTCCTGTCTGGTAGTATAACAGGATGTATGTCTCCTGTCTGGTAGTATAACAGGATGTATGTCTCCTGTCTGGTAGTATAACAGGATGTATGTCTCCTGTCTGGTAGTATAACAGGATGTATGTCTCCTGTCTGGTAGTATAACAGGATGTATGTCTCCTGTCTGGTAGTATAACAGGATGTATGTCTCCTGTCTGGTAGTATAACAGGATGTATGTCTCCTGTCTGGTAGTATAACAGGATGTATGTTTCCTGTCTGGTAGTATAACAGGATGTATGTTTCCTGTCTGGTAGTATAACAGGATGTATGTCTCCTGTCTGGTAGTATAACAGGATGTATGTCTCCTGTCTGGTAGTATAACAGGATGTGTGTCTCCTGTCTGGTAGTATAACAGGATGTGTGTCTGTCTGGTAGTATAACAGGATGTGTGTCTCCTGTCTGGTAGTATAACAAGATGTATGTCTGTCTGGTAGTATAACAGGATGTGTGTCTCCTGTCTGGTAGTATAACAGGATGTATGTCTCCTGTCTGGTAGTATAACAGGATGTATGTCTCCTGTCTGGTAGTATAACAGGATGTGTGTCTCCTGTCTGGTAGTATAACAGGATGTATGTCTCCTGTCTGGTAGTATAACAGGATGTATGTCTCCTGTCTGGTAGTATAACAGGATGTGTGTCTCCAGTCTGGTAGTATAACAGGATGTGTGTCTGTCTGGTAGTATAACAGGATGTGTGTCTGGTAGTATAACAGGATGTGTGTCTCCAGTCTGGTAGTATAACAGGATGTATGTCTCCTGTCTGGTAGTATAACAGGATGTATGTCTCCTGTCTGGTAGTATAACAGGATGTGTGTCTCCTGTCTGGTAGTATAACAGGATGTATGTCTCCTGTCTGGTAGTATAACAGGATGTGTGTCTGGTAGTATAACAGGATGTGTGTCTCCTGTCTGGTAGTATAACAGGATGTGTGTCTGGTAGTATAACAGGATATATGTATCCTGTCTGGTAGTATAACAGGATGTGTGTCTGGTAGTATAACAGGATGTGTGTCTGTCTGGTAGTATAACAGGATGTGTGTCTGGTAGTATAACAGGATGTATGTCTCCTGTCTGGTAGTATAACAGGATGTATGTCTCCTGTCTGGTAGTATAACATAATGTATGTCTCCTGTCTGGTAGTATAACAGGATGTGTGTCTCCTGTCTGGTAGTATAACAGGATGTATGTCTCCTGTCTGGTAGTATAACAGGATGTATGTTTCCTGTCTGGTAGTATAACAGGATGTATGTCTCCTGTCTGGTAGTATAACAGGATGTGTGTCTCCTGTCTGGTAGTATAACAGGATGTATGTCTCCTGTCTGGTAGTATAACAGGATGTATGTCTCCTGTCTGGTAGTATAAAAGGATGTGTGTCTCCTGTCTGGTAGTATAACAGGATGTGTGTCTGTCTGGTAGTATAACAGGATGTGTGTCTCCAGTCTGGTAGTATAACAGGATGTATGTCTCCTGTCTGGTAGTATAACAGGATGTGTGTCTCCTGTCTGGTAGTATAACAGGATGTATGTCTCCTGTCTGGTAGTATAACAGGATGTATGTCTCCTGTCTGGTAGTATAAAATGATGTGTGTCTCCTGTCTGGTAGTATAACAGGATGTGTGTCTGTCTGGTAGTATAACAGGATGTATGTCTCCTGTCTGGTAGTATAACAGGATGTGTGTCTCCTGTCTGGTAGTATAACAGGATGTATGTCTCCTGTCTGGTAGTATAACAGGATGTATGTCTCCTGTCTGGTAGTATAACAGGATGTATGTCTCCTGTCTGGTAGTATAACAGGATGTATGTCTCCTGTCTGGTAGTATAACAGGATGTATGTCTCCTGTCTGGTAGTATAACAGGATGTATGTCTCCTGTCTGGTAGTATAACAGGATGTATGTCTCCTGTCTGGAAGTATAACAGGATGTATGTCTCCTGTCTGGTAGTATAACAGGATGTATGTCTCCTGTCTGGTAGTATAACAGGATGTATGTCTCCTGTCTGGTAGTATAACAGGATGTATGTCTCCTGTCTGGTAGTATAACAGGATGTATGTCTCCTGTCTGGTAGTATAACAGGATGTGTGTCTGTCTGGTAGTATAACAGGATGTATGTCTCCTGTCTGGTAGTATAACAGGATGTATGTTTCCTGTCTGGTAGTATAACAGGATGTATGTTTCCTGTCTGGTAGTATAACAGGATGTATGTCTCCTGTCTGGTAGTATAACAGGATGTATGTCTCCTGTCTGGTAGAATAACAGGATGTGTGTCTCCTGTCTGGTAGTATAACAGGATGTGTGTCTGTCTGGTAGTATAACAGGATGTGTGTCTCCTGTCTGGTAGTATAACAAGATGTGTGTCTGTCTGGTAGTATAACAGGATGTATGTCTCCTGTCTGGTAGTATAACAGGATGTGTGTCTCCTGTCTGGTAGTATAACAGGATGTATGTCTCCTGTCTGGTAGTATAACAGGATGTATGTCTCCTGTCTGGTAGTATAACAGGATGTGTGTCTCCTGTCTGGTAGTATAACAGGATGTATGTCTCCTGTCTGGTAGTATAACAGGATGTATGTCTCCTGTCTGGTAGTATAACAGGATGTGTGTCTCCAGTCTGGTAGTATAACAGGATGTGTGTCTGTCTTGTAGTATAACAGGATGTGTGTCTGGTAGTATAACAGGATGTGTGTCTCCAGTCTGGTAGTATAACAGGATGTATGTCTCCTGTCTGGTAGTATAACAGGATGTATGTCTCCTGTCTGGTAGTATAACAGGATGTGTGTCTCCTGTCTGGTAGTATAACAGGATGTATGTCTCCTGTCTGGTAGTATAACAGGATGTGTGTCTCCTGTCTGGTAGTATAACAGGATGTGTGTCTCCAGTCTGGTAGTATAACAGGATGTGTGTCTGTCTTGTAGTATAACAGGATGTGTGTCTGGTAGTATAACAGGATGTGTGTCTCCAGTCTGGTAGTATAACAGGATGTATGTCTCCTGTCTGGTAGTATAACAGGATGTATGTCTCCTGTCTGGTAGTATAACAGGATGTGTGTCTCCTGTCTGGTAGTATAACAGGATGTATGTCTCCTGTCTGGTAGTATAACAGGATGTGTGTCTCCTGTCTGGTAGTATAACAGGATGTATGTGTCATGTTTTGTCTTTGATCAACATGTCTTGTCCCTGTGCTTCCCTCTGCTGGTCTTATTAGGTTCTTTCCCTCTTTCTATCCTTCTCTCTCCTCCTCCCTTTCTCCCTCTCCCGCTGTCTCTCTCTATCGTTCCGTTCCTGCTCCCAGCTGTTTCTCATTCTCCTAAACGACCTCATTTACTCTTTCACACCTGTTCCCTATTTTGCCCTCATTAGAGTTCCTATTTCTTCCTCTGTTTTCCGCTTCAGTCCTTGTCGGATTCTTGTTTGATGTTTGCTGTTCTGTGTCCTTGTTCCGCCCTGTCGTGTTTTTGCCTTCATCAGATGCTGCGTGTGAGCAGGTGTCTAGTGGTCGCGTCTCCAGTCGTTCATCTCTACTGACGAGAGGATTTCAGTTTTCCTGTTTTGTTTTTACCTTAGATGTATCAGGAGTATCGTTTTTGCCTAAGACTGGAATAAAGACTCTGTTTCTATTACGTCGCTTTTGGGTCCTCCTTCATCAGCTTAACAGAAGAATCCGACCAAGAATGGACCCAGCGACTACGGATTCTCGCAAGACTGCCATCGAGATCCAGGGAGAAATGCTCGGCAGACACGAGCAGGAATTGTCTGCTGCTCGTCATGCCGTTGAGACCCTGGCCGCTCATGTTTCCGATCTCTCAGGACAGTTTCAGAGTCTTCGTCTCGTGCCACCAGCTACTTCCTGGTCTTCCAAGTCTCCGGAACCTAGGGTTAATAACCCACCTTGTTACTCTGGGCAGCCCACTGAGTGTCGCTCCTTTCTCACCCAGTGTGATATTGTGTTCTCTCTCCAGCCCAACACATACTTAGGAGAGAGAGCTCGGATCGCTTACGTCATATCGCTCCTTACTGGTCGGGCTCGGGAGTGGGGCACAGCTATCTGGGAGGCAAGGGCTGAGTGTTCTAACGTTTATCAGAACTTTAAGGAGGAGATGATACGCGTTTTTGATCGTTCTGTTTTTGGGAAGGAGGCTTCCAGGGTCCTGGCTTCCCTATGTCAAGGTGATCGATCCATAACGGATTACTCTATAGAGTTTCGCACTCTTGCTGCATCCAGTGACTGGAACGAGCCGGCGTTGCTCGCTCGTTTTCTGGAGGGACTTCACGCTGAGGTTAAGGATGAGATTCTCTCCCGGGAGGTTCCTTCCAGCGTGGACTCTTTGATTGCACTCGCCATCCGCATAGAACGACGGGTAGATCTTCGTCACCGAGCTCGTGGAGGAGAGCTCGCGTTAACGGTGTTTCCCCTCTCCGCATCTCAACCATCTCCTCCCACCGGCTCAGAGACTGAGCCCATGCAGCTGGGAGGTATTCGCATCTCGACTAAGGAGAGGGAACGGAGAATCACCAACCGCCTGTGCCTCTATTGCGGTTCTGCTGGACATTTTGTCATGTCATGTCCAGTAAAAGCCAGAGCTCATCAGTAAGCGGAGGGCTACTGGTGAGCGCTACTACTCAGGTCTCTCCATCAAGATCCTGTACTACCTTGTCGGTCCATCTACGCTGGACCGGTTCGGCTGCTTCCTGCAGTGCCTTGATAGACTCTGGGGCTGAGGGTTGTTTTATGGACGAAGCATGGGCTCGGAAACATGACATTCCTCTCAGACAGTTAGGGAGGCCCACGCCCATGTTCGCTTTAGA
This sequence comes from Salvelinus fontinalis, assembly GCF_029448725.1. Classification (NCBI taxonomy): domain Eukaryota; kingdom Metazoa; phylum Chordata; class Actinopteri; order Salmoniformes; family Salmonidae; genus Salvelinus; species Salvelinus fontinalis. The sequence goes on from NC_074705.1 coordinate 5,702,011, forward strand.
TGGTAGTTCTCTCCCCAGTATCAGATGTGAGACACTACCTTTAACCCTCACAGTATCTGGTAACCACAGTGAGACCATTTCCTTTTTGATTTTTCGTTCACCTTTTACACCTGTTGTTTTGGGTCATCCCTGGCTAGTATGTCATAATCCTTCTATTAATTGGTCTAGTAATTCTATCCTATCCTGGAATGTTTCTTGTCATGTGAAGTGTTTAATGTCTGCTATACCTCCTGTTTCTTCTGTCCCCTCTACTCAGGAGGAACCTGGTGATTTGACAGGAGTACCGGAGGAATATCATGATCTACGCACGGTCTTCAGTCGGTCCAGAGCCAGCTCTCTTCCTCCTCACCGGTCGTATGATTGTTGTATTGATCTCCTTCCGGGGACCACTCCCCCTCGGGGTAGACTATTCTCTCTGTCGGCTCCCGAACGTAAGGCTCTCGAGGATTATCTGTCTGTTTCTCTCGACGCCGGTACTGTGGTGCCTTCTTCCTCTCCCGCCGGAGCGGGGTTTTTCTTTGTTAAGAAGAAGGACGGTACTCTGCGCCCCTGCGTGGATTATCGAGGGCTGAATGACATAACGGTTAAGAATCGTTATCCGCTTCCCCTTATGTCGTCAGCCTTCGAGATGCTGCAGGGAGCCAGGTTCTTTACTAAGTTGGACCTTCGTAACGCTTACCATCTCGTACGCATCAGAGAGGGGGACGAGTGGAAAACGGCGTTTAACACTCCGTTAGGGCATTTTGAATACCGGGTTCTGCCGTTCGGTCTCTCTAATGCTCCAGCTGTCTTTCAGGCATTAGTTAATGATGTACTGAGAGACATGCTGAACATCTTTGTTTTCGTTTACCTTGACGATATCCTGATTTTTTCACCGTCACTCGAGATTCATGTTCAGCACGTTCGACGTGTTCTCCAGCGCCTTTTAGAGAATTGTCTCTACGTGAAGGCTGAGAAGTGCGCCTTTCATGTCTCCTCTGTCACTTTTCTCGGTTCTGTTATTTCCGCTGAAGGCATTCAGATGGATCCCGCTAAGGTCCAGGCTGTCAGCGATTGGCCCGTTCCTAAGTCACGTGTCGAGTTGCAGCGCTTTCTCGGTTTCGCTAATTTCTATCGGCGTTTCATTCGTAATTTCGGTCAAGTGGCTGCCCCTCTCACAGCTCTGACTTCTGTCAAGACTTGCTTTAAGTGGTCCGGTTCCGCCCAGGGAGCTTTTGATCTCCTCAAGAAGCGTTTTACATCCGCCCCTATCCTTGTTACTCCTGACGTCACTAAACAATTCATTGTCGAGGTTGACGCTTCAGAGGTGGGCGTGGGAGCCATTCTGTCCCAGCGCTTCCAGTCTGACGATAAGGTTCATCCTTGCGCTTACTTTTCTCATCGCCTGTCGCCATCGGAACGCAACTATGATGTGGGTAACCGCGAACTGCTCGCTATCCGCTTAGCCATAGGCGAATGGCGACAGTGGTTGGAGGGGGCGACTGTTCCTTTTGTCGTTTGGACTGACCATAAGAACCTTGAGTACATCCGTTCTGCCAAACGACTTAATGCACGTCAAGCTCGTTGGGCGTTGTTTTTCGCTCGTTTCGAGTTCGTGATTTCCTATCGCCCGGGAAATAAGAACACCAAGCCTGATGCCTTATCCCGTCTTTTTAGTACTTCTGTGGTTTCTACCGACCCCGAGGGGATTCTCCCTGAAGGGCGTGTTGTCGGGTTGACTGTCTGGGGAATTGAGAGACAGGTAAAGCAAGCACTCACTCACACTGCGTCGCCGCGCGCTTGTCCTAGTAACCTTCTGTTTGTTCCTGTCTCTACTCGTCTGGCTGTTCTTCAGTGGGCTCATTCTGCCAAGTTAGCTGGCCACCCCGGCGTTCGGGGTACGCTTGCTTCTATTCGCCAGCGGTTTTGGTGGCCTACTCAGGAGCGGGACACGCGCCGTTTCGTGGCTGCTTGTTCGGACTGCGCGCAGACTAAGTCAGGTAACTCTCCTCCTGCCGGTCGTCTCAGACCGCTTCCCATTCCTTCTCGACCATGGTCTCACATCGCCTTAGACTTTATTACCGGTCTGCCTTCGTCTGCGGGGAAGACTGTGATTCTTACAGTTATCGATAGGTTCTCTAAGGCGGCACATTTCATTCCCCTCGCTAAGCTTCCTTCCGCTAAGGAGACGGCACAAATCATCATTGAGAATGTGTTCAGAATTCATGGCCTCCCGTTAGACGCCGTTTCAGACAGAGGTCCGCAATTCACGTCACAGTTTTGGAGGGAGTTCTGTCGTTTGATTGGTGCTTCCGTCAGTCTCTCTTCCGGGTTTCATCCCCAGTCTAACGGTCAAGCAGAAAGGGCCAATCAGTCGATTGGTCGCATTTTACGCAGCCTTTCGTTTCGAAACCCTGCGTCTTGGGCAGAACAGCTCCCCTGGGCTGAGTACGCTCACAACTCGCTTCCTTCGTCTGCTACCGGGCTATCTCCGTTTCAGAGTAGTCTTGGTTACCAGCCTCCTCTGTTCTCGTCCCAGCTCGCCGAGTCCAGCGTTCCCTCCGCTCAGGCTTTTGTCCAACGTTGTGAGCGCACTTGGAGGAGGGTCAGGTCTGCACTTTGCCGTTACAGGGCGCAGACTGTGAGAGCCGCCAATAAACGTAGGATTAAGAGTCCTAGGTATTGTCGCGGTCAGAGAGTGTGGCTTTCCACTCGTAATCTTCCCCTTACGACAGCTTCTCGCAAATTGACTCCGCGGTTCATTGGTCCGTTCCGTGTCTCTCAGGTCGTCAATCCTGTCGCTGTGCGACTGCTTCTTCCGCGACATCTTCGTCGCGTCCACCCTGTCTTCCATGTCTCTTGTGTCAAGCCTTTTCTTCGCGCTCCCGTTCGTCTTCCCTCCCCCCCTCCCGTCCGAGTCGAGGGCGCACCTATTTACAAGGTACGGAAGATCATGGATATGCGTTCTCGGGGACGTGGTCACCAGTATTTAGTGGATTGGGAGGGTTACGGTCCTGAGGAGAGGAGTTGGGTTCCATCTCGGGACGTGCTGGACCGTTCGTTGATTGATGATTTCCTTCGTTGCCGCCAGGGTTCCTCCTCGAGTGCGCCAGGAGGCGCTCGGTGAGTGGGGGGGTACTGTCATGTTTTGTCTTTGATCAACATGTCTTGTCCCTGTGCTTCCCTCTGCTGGTCTTATTAGGTTCTTTCCCTCTTTCTATCCTTCTCTCTCCTCCTCCCTTTCTCCCTCTCCCGCTGTCTCTCTCTATCGTTCCGTTCCTGCTCCCAGCTGTTTCTCATTCTCCTAAACGACCTCATTTACTCTTTCACACCTGTTCCCTATTTTGCCCTCATTAGAGTTCCTATTTCTTCCTCTGTTTTCCGCTTCAGTCCTTGTCGGATTCTTGTTTGATGTTTGCTGTTCTGTGTCCTTGTTCCGCCCTGTCGTGTTTTTGCCTTCATCAGATGCTGCGTGTGAGCAGGTGTCTAGTGGTCGCGTCTCCAGTCGTTCATCTCTACTGACGAGAGGATTTCAGTTTTCCTGTTTTGTTTTTACCTTAGATGTATCAGGAGTATCGTTTTTGCCTAAGACTGGAATAAAGACTCTGTTTCTATTACGTCGCTTTTGGGTCCTCCTTCATCAGCTTAACAGTATGTCTCCTGTCTGGTAGTATAACAGGATGTATGTCTCCTGTCTGGTAGTATAACAGGATGTATGTCTCCTGTCTGGTAGTATAACAGGATGTGTGTCTCCTGTCTGGTAGTATAACAGGATGTATGTCTCCTGTCTGGTAGTATAACAGGATGTGTGTCTGGTAGTATAACAGGATGTATGTCTCCTGTCTGGTAGTATAACAGGATGTATGTCTCCTGTCTGGTAGTATAACAGGATGTATGTCTGTCTGGTAGTATAACAGGATGTGTGTCTCCTGTCTGGTAGTATAACAGGATGTATGTCTCCTGTCTGGTAGTATAACAGGATGTATGTCTCCTGTCTGGTAGTATAACAGGATGTATGTCTCCTGTCTGGTAGTATAACAGAATGTGTGTCTCCTGTCTGGTAGTATAACAGGATGTATGTCTCCTGTCTGGTAGTATAACAGGATGTATGTCTCCTGTCTGGTAGTATAACAGGATGTGTGTCTCCTGTCTGGTAGTATAACAGGATGTGTGTCTGTCTGGTAGTATAACAGGATGTGTGTCTGTCTGGTAGTATAACAGGATGTGTGTCTGTCTGGTAGTTTAACAGGATGTGTGTCTCCTGTCTGGTAGTATAACAGGATGTATGTCTCCAGTGGGATGGTAAGTCTTCGTTGTTTCCCAACGTGTGTTTGAACCCTTCTTCAATGTTGATGAAAATCCATTTCGTTTGCTTCTGCTGCATTTGCTGGAGCCTGACGGATCGACTCTAATCTGTGAGGCCGTGGATCAGTGTTTAAGAGATGGGTGGGATTGATGCTGCATTGTGGGACATGTACTACTCTCTGATGCAGTAGTGGTGCCCACTATAAGTCAATCTAAAAGTTTAAAGGTCATTCAAACATTTCTTTCATCTCATTTGAACTCACTAGAAATAGTTGTAAAAGTATAATCCCTGACATTTTGAACTGACGTCAAAGACGTTACAGTGCTTTGCTTGGTGCTTGGGACTGCTAGCTGCTGGTCTCCCAACTCTTTAGTTTAGAGGACGAAGCTGTCGTTTCCCTTTCTGCTAATAATTTCCTAAATGGATGAGAGTTAATTAGAGGTCATTATAAAATGGTGTGATACATTCAAATGACATGGAGAATCCTGGGGCTGCACCCCAATGGCAGCCATTTGAGACGGAGACAGTGACTTACTATTAGGATGAGAAGAGGAGAGGACTCTTATCAACAGACTGGTTAACAGGGTAGAACTACAGCCTGGTTCAAAGCCAAGAGAAAGAGGAGAGGACTCTTATCAACAGACTGCTTAATAGGGTAGAACTACAGCCTGGTTCAAAGCCAAGAGAAAGAGGAGAGGACTCTTATCAACAGACTGGTTAACAGGGTAGAACTACAGCCTGGTTCAAAGCCAAGAGAAAGAGGAGAGGTCTTTTTTCAACAGACTGCTTAATAGGGTAGAACTACAGCCTGGTTCAAAGCCAAGAGAAAGAGGAGAGGTCTCTTATCAACAGACTGCTTAATAGGGTAGAACTACAGCCTGGTCCAAAGCCAAGAGAAAGAGGAGAGGTCTCTTATCAACAGACTGCTTAATATGTTAGAACTACAGCCTGGTTCAAAGCCAAGAGAAAGAGGAGAGGACTCTTATCAACAGACTGCTTAATAGGGTAGAACTACAGCCTGGTTCAAAGCCAAGAGAAAGAGGAGAGGTCTCTTATCAACAGACTGATTAATATGTTAGAACTACAGCCTGGTTCAAAGCCAAGAGAAAGAGGAGAGGACTCCTATCTTTAGACTGCTTAATAGGGTATTACTACAGCCTGGTTCAAAGCCAAGAGAAAGAGAAGAGGTCTCTTATCAACAGACTGCTTAATATGGTAGAACTACAGCCTGGTTCAAAGCCAAGAGAAAGAGGAGAGGACTCTTATCAACAGACTGGTTAACAGTGTAGAACTACAGCCTGGTTCAAAGCCAAGAGAGAGAGGAGAGGTCTCGTATCAACAGACTGCTTAATATTTTAGAACTATAGCCTGATTCAAAGCCAAGAGAAAGAGCAGAGGACTCTTATAAATTAACTGCTTAATAGGGTCGAACTACAGCCTGGTTCAAAGCCAAGAGAAAGAGGAGAGGACTCTTATCAACAGACTGGTTAACAGGGTAGAACTACAGCCTGGTTCAAAGCCAAGAGAAAGAGGAGAGGTCTCTTATCAACAGACTGGTTAACAGGGTAGAACTACAGCCTGGTTCAAAGCCAAGAGAAAGAGGAGAGGACTCCTATCTTTAGACTGCTTAACAGGGTAGAACTACAGCCTGGTTCAAAGCCAAGAGAAAGAGGAGAGGACTCTTATCTATAGACTGCTTAATATGGTAGAACTACAGCCTGGATCAAAGCCAAGAAGAAGATGAGGGTACTCTTTTCTATAGACTGGTTAAGTATAGGGTAGGACTATAGCCTGGTTCAAAAGCCAAGATGAAGAGGAGATGACTCTTATCTATAGACTGGTTAATAGGGTAGAACTATAGCCTGGTTCAAAAGCAGGGGCGCACAAACCAATCTGGGACCAGGCTCGGGTAAAACTAGCACACGAGAACACTGGAATCAAACTATGCTGTTTCCAAATCACCTTTTGTAATGAAATATTCTTTTGTAATGCAATGCCATCTGTCCTGAGGTGGTAGTATAATCTTAAATTCAAACTAAATGACTCACCTCTTCTGCTCCTTGCTGGAGCGGTTTTGGGTTGGCTACTTCGTCATGATATATCACATCATCTTTTTCCGTTTGAATGTTTAAGAAGATGTTCATTGGCTGTGACTGAATTCAAGGGTATTTGATACATTTCTCATTCCTTTTGATTGAAAAAGAGTGTTTCTGTGTCTTTGGTAGCGTAAACATGTTAACCTGTCTAGGATGAGGGTGCCGCTAGCGGCACTCCCCCCCACCCCCACTGAAAAGGCAGAGCCGCGAAATTCAAAAAAAATATATTTTTTAAATATTTAACTTTCACACATTAAAGTCCAATACAGCTAATGAAAGACACAGATCTTGTGAATCCAGCCAACATGTCCGATTTTTAAAATGTTTTACAGGGAAGACACAATATGTAAAGATGTAAATCTATTAGCTAAAAACACATTAGCATAATCCACCATCTTTTATTTGTCCACCAACAACAGTAGCTATCACCAATTCGGCTAAACTAAGATATTTATAGCCCCTAACCAAGAAAAAAACTCATCAGATGACAGTCTGATAACATATTTATGGTATGGGATAGGTTTTGTTAGAGAAAAATTTGCATATTTCAGGTAGATGGCATAGGTTACAATTGCACCCACCGTCACAAATGGACTAGAATAACTACATAGAGCAACGTGTTTACCTACTTACTAATCATCAAACATTTCGTAAAAATACACAGCATACACTAATCGAAAGACACAGATCCTGTGAATACAGACAATATTTCAGATTTTCTAAGTGTCTTACAGCGAAAACACAATAAATCGTTATATTAGCATAGCACATAGCACATAGCAGCCCAGCATTGATTCTAGCCAAAGTGAGCGATAACGTCAACATCGCCAAAATGTATTAATTTTTTCACTAACCTTCTCAGAATTCTTCAGATGACACTCCTGTAACATCATATTACACAATCCATATAGAGTTTGATCGAAAATGTGCATATTTAGCCACCAAAATCATGGTTAGACAATGGGGAATGTAGCCCAGCTGGTGAGAAAATGTCCGTGCGCCATATTAGACAGTGATCTACTCTTATACATAAATACTCATAAACGTGACTAAAAAATATAGGGTGGACAGGGATTGATAGACAATTTAATTCTTAATACAATCGCGGAATTACATTTTTTAAATTATCCTTACTTTTCAATACAGTTTGCGCCAAGCGAAGCTACGTCAAAAAACATGGCGTCCTAAGCCACTAACATTTTTCGACAGAAACACGATTTATCATAATAAAAATGTCCTACTTTGAGCTGTTCTTCCATCAGTATCTTGGGCAAAGGATCCTTTCTTGGGTCTAATCGTATTTTGGTGTAAGCTGTCCTCTTGCCATGTGGAAATGCCAACTGCGTTCGGGATGAACTGGAAGCGTGCCCAGCTATTCACAGAGTTTCAGAAATAAATGTCCCAAAATCGCACTAAACGGATATAAATTGCTATAAAACGCTTTAAATTAACTACCTTATGATGTTTTTAACTCCTATAACGAGTAGAAACATGACCAGAGTAATATTACTCCCTCCACTAATGCTTGGAACAGGTGCGGGTCGGTGTCCTCCACGCGCATAACGCAGCAAGAAAAGAGTTCCTAGCTACAGGGTTTTTTAATTTGTAGTGCCTGTGAACGCGCAATCGACCCCATTCAAATCGTCATCACGTAAAGGCATCCAGGGGAAGACGTAAGCAGTGTCCGTATACTCATAGCAATAACTGTGGCCTTTTAACTGACTCCAGATCAGGGGCCAACATTTCTGAAATCTGACTCCATGTCAGGGAAATTGCTGTAGAATGGGTTCTGTTCCACTTAGAGACAAAATTTCAACTCCTATAGAAACTATAGACTGTTTTCTATCCAATAATAATAATAATATGCATATTGTACGATCAAGAATTTTGTGGGAAGCCGTTTCAAAAATTACACGATTAGCATAAATAGTGACAACAGCGCCCCCAGCCTCAACAGGTTAACATCCCAGAGGCCATAGTCCAAATACTGTGAACATTCTCTTTTATGTAGAGGGGAGTTAGATAGATAACACCATGTACCTGAATTCACCTCAACTGTCTGTCTCCATTAGGAGTCTATTACATCAAAGGCAATATGGGCTCTATTTGTTAACTTTACCTGGCCTTAAAGAAAAGACATGGGAGAAACCTTCAGTAATGACAGCATGGAGTTAAATCAACAGTCCATTCATTCTAATGACAGTATGGAGTTAAATCAACAGTCCATTCATTCTAATGACAGCATGGAGTTAAATCAACAGTCCATTCATTCCAATGATAGCATGGAGTTAAATCAACAGTCCATTCATTCTAATGACAGTATGGAGTTAAATCAACAGTCCATTCATTCCAATGATAGCATGGAGTTAAATCAACAGTCCATTCATTCCAATGATAGCATGGAGTTAAATCAACAGTCCATTCATTCCAATGATAGCATGGAGTTAAATCAACAGTCCATTCATTCTACATTCCATGGAAGAAGTTGGGTTCTTTTGACACACGAGTTGGCTTTCCTGATTATCTTCCAGCCTGTGAGATCTGAAGATCAGAGGCATCCAGACTCTTTCTATTACTGAGCTCAACGGGGGGTTATGAAACGTTACGCAAGAGGCTGACACAGACTGGCGGATCTTTGACATGCGGTGGAGAACAACAGACACTCCAGCGTTCTCCCTCTCTGATGTATGGTAACTACTACTGCTTGATCTCTTCATTGAGTGTTGGCCAGCCTTCCAAATAGCCCCCATTTCCTTGTATCTATCAGGTATGAAGGTAAAACCCAGATGCAGACAATGTCAAATTAACAATGGTTTAATATTCCAAACAGGAGCAGGCAATAGACAGGTCAATGCTGGCAGGGGTCAGTAAACCAGAGGTGGGGCAAAGGTACAGGTCAGCAGGCAGGCTCAGGGGCAGGCAGAGTGGTCAATAATCCAGAGGTGGGGCAAAGGTACAGGTCGGCAGGCAGGCTCAGGGGCAGGCAGAGGTCAATAATCCAGAGGTGGGGCAAAGGTACAGGTCGGCAGGCAGGCTCAGGCTCAGGGGCAGGCAGAGGTCAATAATCCAGAGGTGGGGCAAAGGTACAGGTCGGCAGGCAGGCTCAGGGGCAGGCAGAGGTCAATAATCCAGAGGTGGGGCAAAGGTACAGGTCGGCAGGCAGGCTCAGGCTCAGGGGCAGGCAGAGTGGTCAGGCACGGCAAGGGTCAAAACCAGGAGGGTGAGAAAAAGAGAGACGGGGAAAAAACAGGAGCTGAGACACAAAAACGCGCTGGTTGACTTGACAAACTGGCAACAGACCATCAAAGAACACAGGGGATAATAGGGAAGATGAGCGACACCTGGAGGGGGGTGGAGTCAATCACAAGGACAGGTGAAACAGATCAGGGTGTGACAGTACCCCCCCCCCCCCCCAGGAGCGCAACCTGGTATCCTACCTGGGCGCATACCTGGTTGACCGGGGTGCCGGCGGTGGAAGTCAGCGATGAGGGCTGGGTCCAGGATGTCTCTAGTGGGGACCCAGCATCTCTCCTCCAGGCCATAACCCTCCCAGTCAACCAGGTACTGGAAACCCCTGCCCCGTAGTCGAACACTCAGGAGTTGTCTCACCGTGTATGCCGAATGGCCATCTATGACATGGGAAGGAAGGCTGGACCTGGAAACAAAAGACAAAAGGCTGTGTAACACGTGCATAATCCTAGACACATGGAAAGTAGGGTGAATACCGAGGGTACGGGGTAACAAAAGACGAACAGCAGTGGGGCTAATGACTCTAGAGATGGGGAACGGGCCGATGAAATGGGGGGAAAGTTTACGGGAATCCACCCGGAGGGGCAGGTCCCGGGTGGAGTGCCATACCCTCTTCCCGAGCCCGGGGGGCAGGTTCCGGGGGGGGGCCATACCCTCTGCCCGAGCCCGGGGGGCAGGTCCCGGGTGGAGAGCCATACCCTCTGCCTGAGCCCGGAGGGGCAGGTCCCGGGTGGAGAGCCATACCCTCTGCCCGAGCCCGGAGGGGCAGGTCCCCGGTGGAGAGCCACACCCTCTGCCCGAGCCAATAGCATGGAGCAGGGGTCCGGTGGTGATCTGCCTATACCTGGAAGTGGTCTTCAACAGAGCGGCTCTCTTCCAGGTACGGGGACAGCGGCGGATGAACTTCTGTGCAGAGGGATTCCTGACTTCCTCCTCTTGTTCAGGGAAGAACGGAGGCTGATATCTCAAGGAACACTCAAAGGGCGAGAGACCCGTGGAAGGAAGGAAGGGTGTTCAACCCATTCCAGTTGCCGACTCCAGGTGGTTGGGTTGGCGGAGACTAGGCAGCGCAGAGGCGTTTGTAAGTCCTGGTTGGCTCGCTCCGACTGGCCGTTAGACTGGGGGTGGAATCCGGAGGACAGGCTGGCCGACGACCCAAAGATTGTGTAGAACCCCTTCCAGAACCTGGATGAGAACGTTGGACCACGGTCGGAGACGATGTCCACGGGGAGTCCGTGGATCCGAACGACGTTTAGCACCATAAGCTGGGCCGTCTCCTTGGCCAAGGGGAGTTTGGGGAAAGGAATGAAGTGGGCGGCTTTGGAAAACCGGTCGACCATAGTCAGGATGGCAGTGTTGCCCTCAGACGGGGGAGACTCTTGACAAAATCCAGGGATATATGGGGCCAGTCGGAGCTTGCCGAGGTGTCTTATTCTGTGAGCACACCGTGCAGGCGGCGACAAACGCGGCAACATCCGGAACCATAGTAGGCCACCAAATGCGTTGTCGCACGTAGGCCAGCGTCTGACGACAGCCCGGGGGACAGGCAAGCCTGTAGGAATGGGCCCACTCCAGGGTATCCGGCTATCTGGGCCCCCTCCACCCACGGTTCGGCTGGGACTGCTGCAGCTCCCGGACCTGTTTCCCTATACCCCAGCTGAGTGCCGTCGCTAGGGACGAAGTGGGAAGGATGGTCTCGGGCTCCGTGGTGGTAACCGTGGTGTTATAGCGGTGAGACAGGGTATCTGGTGTTCTTGGATCCCGGCTGGTAGGAGAGGGAAAAGTTAAATTGGATAAACAGGAAAGTCCATCTCGCTTGCCTGGAGTTGAGGCGCTTGGCGGTGCGGAGATACTCCAGGTTTTCTGTGGTCGTTCCACACAATGAACGGATGTTCCGCCCCATCTAGCCAGTGCCTGAATTCCTCCTACGCCATCTTCACTGGGAGAAGCTCACGATTCCCACCATTGTTGTACCTCTCCGTGGCGTTGAGACGGTGGGAGAAGAAGAACCAGGGATGCAGCTTAAGGTCCAGGGCAGAACGTTGGAACAGAACAGCCCCCACTCCGACATCCGAAGCATCGGCCTCCACCACGAACTGACGGGAAGGATCAGGATGAACCAGGATAGGAGCAGTGGTGAAGCGATGTTTAAGGTCCCGGAATGCCCGGTCAGCAGCAGAGGACCACGTGAAATGAACCTTGATAGAGGTGAGTGCAGACAGAGGGGAGACCAGGGTGCTGTAACCCCGGATAAACCGGTGGTAAAAGTTGGTGAACCCCAGGATGCGGTGCAGCTGCACCCTGTACGTAGGCTGGAAACAGAGGATTTTTTATGGAGTAAAAACATATACATATAGGCGTACAGAGGCCTTGTGATTTAATGATATTTAGATGCTAGTATTTACTTGTGACGCTATGCTAGGCTATGCTAGTCAGCTTTTTTACTGATGGGGGTGCTCCCGGATCCGGGATTGTGATGAAGTAGAAGTTAATCTATTTTTATTGGCCATTCTGAGATATGGCTTTTTCTTTGCAACTCTGCCTAGATCTCCAGCATCCCAGTCACAGTTGATGTTGAGATTGGAGTTGAACAACAGCTCTATGGGTCCTGGTCAAAAGTAGTGCACTATATAGGGAATCTTGTAGGGACATTGGTATTGAGAGCTTCCCTTGATTAAAGATTGTTATGATTAATGGTTAAAAACAACATCTAGACATGATGTCCTCACCAAGAGGTCATCTCATCAACATCTAGACATGATGTCCTCACCAAGAGGTCATCTCCTCAACATCTAGACATGATGTCCTCACCAAGAGATCATCTCATCAACATCTAGACATGATGTCCTCACCAAGAGGTCATCTCCTCAACATCTAGACATGATGTCCTCACCAAGAGGTCCTCTCAACAACATCCAGACATGATGTCCACACCAAGAGGTCATCTCCTCAACATCTAGACATGATGTCCTCACCAAGAGGTCATCTCCTCAACATCTAGACATGATGTCCTCACCAAGAGGTCCTCTCAACAACATCTAGACATGATGTCCTCACCAAGAGGTCATCTCAACAACATCTAGACATGATGTCCACACCAAGAGGTCCTCTCAACAACATCTAGACATGATGTCCACACCAAGAGGTCATCTCAACAACATCTAGACATGATGTCCTCACCAAGAGGTCATCTCAACAACAGTACAACATCTAGACATGATGTCCACACCAAGAGGTCATACATCTAGACATGATGTCCTCACCAAGAGGTTATCTCCTCAACATCTAGACATGATGTCCTCACCAAGAGGTCATCTCAACAACAGTACAACATCTAGACATGATGTCCACACCAAGAGGTCATCTCATCAACATCTAGACATGATGTCCTCACCAAGAGGTCATCTCAACAACATCTAGACATGATGTCCACACCAAGAGGTCATCTCATCAACATCTAGACATGATGTCCACACCAAGAGGTCATCTCATCAACATCTAGACATGATGTCCTCACCAAGAGGTCATCTCAACAACATCTAGACATGATGTCCACACCAAGAGGTCCTCTCCTCAACATCTAGACATGATGTCCTCACCAAGAGGTCATCTTCTCAACATCTAGACATGATGTCCACACCAAGAGGTCATCTCAACAACATCTAGACATGATGTCCACACCAAGAGGTCATACATCTAGACATGATGTCCTCACCAAGAGGTCATCTCATCAACATCTAGACATGATGTCCTCACCAAGAGGTCATACATCTAGACATGATGTCATAACCAGTAGGTCATCTCAACAACAGCACAACATCTAGACATGATGTCCACACCAAGAGGTCCTCTCAACAACATCTAGACATGATGTCCACACCAAGAGGTCATCTCCTCAACATCTAGACATGATGTCCACACCAAGAGGTCATACATCTAGACATGATGTCCACACCAAGAGGTCCTCTCCTCAACATCTAGACATGATGTCCACACCAAGAGGTCATCTCAACAACATCTAGACATGATGTCCACACCAAGAGGTCCTCTCCTCAACATCTAGACATGATGTCCACACCAAGAGGTCATACATCTAGACATGATGTCCACACCAAGAGGTCCTCTCCTCAACATCTAGACATGATGTCCACACCAAGAGGTCCTCTCCTCAACATCTAGACATGATGTCCACACCATGAGGTCATCTCAACAACATCTAGACATGATGTCCACACCAAGAGGTCCTCTCCTCAACATCTAGACATGATGTCCACACCAAGAGGTCATACATCTAGACATGATGTCCACACCAAGAGGTCCTCTCCTCAACATCTAGACATGATGTCCTCACCAAGAGGTCATCTCAACAACATCTAGACATGATGTCCACACCAAGAGGTCCTCTCCTCAACATCTAGACATGATGTCCACACCAAGAGGTCATCTCTACAACATCTAGACATGATGTCCACACCAAGAGGTCCTCTCCTCAACATCTAGACATGATGTCCTCACCAAGAGGTCATCTCAACAACATCTAGACATGATGTCCTCACCAAGAGGTCATCTCCTCAACATCTAGACATGATGTCCTCACCAAGAGGTCATCTCATCAACATCTAGACATGATGTCCTCACCAAGAGGTCATCTCCTCAACATCTAGACATGATGTCCTCACCAAGAGGTCATCTCTACAACATCTAGACATGATGTCCACACCAAGAGGTCATCTCAACAACATCTAGACATGATGTCCACACCAAGAGGTCCTCTCCTCAACATCTAGACATGATGTCCTCACCAAGAGGTCATCTCATCAACATCTAGACATGATGTCCACACCAAGAGGTCATCTCAACAACATCTAGACATGATGTCCACACCAAGAGGTCATACATCTAGACATGATGTCCACACCAAGAGGTCATCTCAACAACATCTAGACATGATGTCCACACCAAGAGGTCATCTCAACAACATCTAGACATGATGTCCTCACCAAGAGGTCATACATCTAGACATGATGTCCACACCAAGAGGTCCTCTCCTCAACATCTAGACATGATGTTCTCACCAAGAGGTCATCTCAACAACATCTAGACATGATGTCCACACCAAGAGGTCATACATCTAGACATGATGTCCACACCAAGAGGTCCTCTCCTCAACATCTAGACATGATGTACACACCAAGAGGTCATCTCAACAACATCTAGACATGATGTCCACACCAAGAGGTCCTCTCCTAAACATCTAGACATAATGTCCACACCAAGAGGTCATACATCTAGACATGATGTCGACACCAAGAGGTCATACATCTAGACATGGTGTCCCCACCAAGAGGTCATCTCAACAACATCTAGACATGATGTCCACACCAAGAGGTCATCTCAACAACATCTAGACATGATGTCCACACCAAGAGGTCCTCTCAACAACAGTACAACATCTAGACATGATGTCCACACCAAGAGGTCCTCTCAACAACATCTAGACATGATGTCCACACCAAGAGGTCATCTCAAACAACATCTAGACATGATGTCCTCACCAAGAGGTCATACATCTAGACATGATGTCCACACCAAGAGGTCATCTCAACAACATCTAGACATGATGTCCTCACCAAGAGGTCATACATCTAGACATGATGTCCACACCAAGAGGTCATCTCAACAACATCTAGACATGATGTCCGCACCAAGAGGTCATACATCTAGACATGATGTCCACACCAAGAGGTCATCTCATCAACATCTAGACATGATGTCCACACCAAGAGGTCATCTCCTCAACATCTAGACATGATGTCCTCACCAAGAGGTAGTCTCATCATCATCTAGACATGATGTCCTCACCAAGAGGTCATCTCAACCACATTACAACATCTAGACATGATGTCCACACCAAGAGGTCATCTCAACAACATCTAGACATGATGTCCACACCAAGAGGTCATACATCTAGACATGATGTCCACACTAAGAGGTCCTCTCCTCAACATCTAGACATGATGTCCTCACCAAGAGGTCATCTCAACAACATCTAGACATGATGTCCACACCAAGAGGTCATACATCTAGACATGATGTCCACACCAAGAGGTCCTCTCCTCAACATCTAGACATGATGTCCACACCAAGAGGTCATCTCAACAACATCTAGACATGATGTCCACACCAAGAGGTCCTCTCCTAAACATCTAGACATGATGTCCACACCAAGAGGTCATACATCTAGACATGATGTCCACACCAAGAGGTCATACATCTAGACATGATGTCCACACCAAGAGGTCATCTCAACAACATCTAGACATGATGTCCACACCAAGAGGTCATCTCATCAACATCTAGACATGATGTCCACACCAAGAGGTCCTCTCCTCAACATCTAGACATGATGTCCACACCAAGAGGTCATCTCTACAACATCTAGACATGATGTCCTCACCAAGAGGTCATCTCCTCAACATCTAGACATGATGTCCACACCAAGAGGTCATCTCAACAACATCTAGACATGATGTCCTCACCAAGAGGTCCTCTCCTCAACATCTAGACATGATGTCCTCACCAAGAGGTCATCTCAACAACATCTAGACATGATGTCCACACCAAGAGGTCATCTCAACAACATCTAGACATGATGTCCACACCAAGAGGTCATACATCTAGACATGATGTCCACACCAAGAGGTCATCTCAACCACATCTAGACATGATGTCCACACCAAGAGGTCATCTCAACCACATCTAGACATGATGTCCACACCAAGAGGTCATCTCAACAACATCTAGACATGATGTCCACACCAAGAGGTCATATCATCAACAGTACAACTTCTAGACATGATGTCCACACCAAGAGGTCATCTCCTCATCAACAGTACAACATCTAGACATGATGTCCTCACCAAGAGGTTATCTCCTCAACATCTAGAAATGATGTCCACACCAAGAGGTCATCTCAACAACAGTACAACATCTAGACATGATGTCCACACCAAGAGGTCATACATCTAGACATGATGTCCACACCAAGAGGTCATACATCTAGACATGATGTCCACACCAAGAGGTCCTCTCCTCAACATCTAGACATGATGTCCTCACCAAGAGGTCATACATCTAGACATGATGTCCACACCAAGAGGTCCTCTCCTCAACATCTAGACATGATGTCCACACCAAGAGGTCATCTCAACAACATCTAGACATGATGTCCACACCAAGAGGTCATCTCCTCAACATCTAGACATGATGTCCTAACCAAGAGGTCATCTCCTCAACATCTAGACATGATGTCCACACCAAGAGGTCCTCTCAACAACATCTAGACATGATGTCCTCACCAAGAGGTCATCTCCTCAACATCTAGACATGATGTCCTCACCAAGAGGTCATCTCATCAACATCTAGACATGATGTCCACTTCAAGAGGTCATACATCTAGACATGATGTCCTCACCAAGAGGTCATCTCAACAACATCTAGACATGATGTCCTCACCAAGAGGTCATCTCAACAACATCTAGACATGATGTCCTCACCAAGAGGTCATACATCTAGACATGATGTCCACACCAAGAGGTCATCTCAACAACATCTAGACATGATGTCCACACCAAGAGGTCATCTCATCAACAGTACAACATCTAGACATGATGTCCACACCAAGAGGTCCTCTCATCAACATCTAGACATGATGTCCACACCAAGAGGTCATCTCAACAACATCTAGACATGATGTCCACACCAAGAGGTCATCTCAACAACATCTAGACATGATGTCCTCACCAAGAGGTCATACATCTAGACATGATGTCCACACCAAGAGGTCCTCTCCTCAACATCTAGACATGATGTTCTCACCAAGAGGTCATCTCAACAACATCTAGACATGATGTCCACACCAAGAGGTCATACATCTAGACATGATGTCCACACCAAGAGGTCCTCTCCTCAACATCTAGACATGATGTACACACCAAGAGGTCATCTCAACAACATCTAGACATGATGTCCACACCAAGAGGTCCTCTCCTAAACATCTAGACATGATGTCCACACCAAGAGGTCATACATCTAGACATGATGTCCACACCAAGAGGTCATACATCTAGACATGATGTCCCCACCAAGAGGTCATCTCAACAACATCTAGACATGATGTCCACACCAAGAGGTCATCTCAACAACATCTAGACATGATGTCCACACCAAGAGGTCCTCTCAACAACAGTACAACATCTAGACATGATGTCCACACCAAGAGGTCCTCTCAACAACATCTAGACATGATGTCCACACCAAGAGGTCATCTCAAACAACATCTAGACATGATGTCCTCACCAAGAGGTCATACATCTAGACATGATGTCCACACCAAGAGGTCATCTCAACAACATCTAGACATGATGTCCTCACCAAGAGGTCATACATCTAGACATGATGTCCACACCAAGAGGTCATCTCAACAACATCTAGACATGATGTCCTCACCAAGAGGTCATACATCTAGACATGATGTCCACACCAAGAGGTCATCTCATCAACATCTAGACATGATGTCCACACCAAGAGGTCATCTCCTCAACATCTAGACATGATGTCCTCACCAAGAGGTAGTCTCATCATCATCTAGACATGATGTCCTCACCAAGAGGTCATCTCAACCACATTACAACATCTAGACATGATGTCCACACCAAGAGGTCATCTCAACAACATCTAGACATGATGTCCACACCAAGAGGTCATACATCTAGACATGATGTCCACACTAAGAGGTCCTCTCCTCAACATCTAGACATGATGTCCTCACCAAGAGGTCATCTCAACAACATCTAGACATGATGTCCACACCAAGAGGTCATACATCTAGACATGATGTCCACACCAAGAGGTCCTCTCCTCAACATCTAGACATGATGTCCACACCAAGAGGTCATCTCAACAACATCTAGACATGATGTCCACACCAAGAGGTCCTCTCCTAAACATCTAGACATGATGTCCACACCAAGAGGTCATACATCTAGACATGATGTCCACACCAAGAGGTCATACATCTAGACATGATGTCCACACCAAGAGGTCATCTCAACAACATCTAGACATGATGTCCACACCAAGAGGTCATCTCAACAACATCTAGACATGATGTCCACACCAAGAGGTCATCTCATCAACATCTAGACATGATGTCCACACCAAGAGGTCCTCTCCTCAACATCTAGACATGATGTCCACACCAAGAGGTCATCTCTACAACATCTAGACATGATGTCCTCACCAAGAGGTCATCTCCTCAACATCTAGACATGATGTCCACACCAAGAGGTCATCTCAACAACATCTAGACATGATGTCCTCACCAAGAGGTCCTCTCCTCAACATCTAGACATGATGTCCTCACCAAGAGGTCATCTCAACAACATCTAGACATGATGTCCACACCAAGAGGTCATCTCAACAACATCTAGACATGATGTCCACACCAAGAGGTCATACATCTAGACATGATGTCCACACCAAGAGGTCATCTCAACCACATCTAGACATGATGTCCACACCAAGAGGTCATCTCAACCACATCTAGACATGATGTCCACACCAAGAGGTCATCTCAACAACATCTAGACATGATGTCCACACCAAGAGGTCATATCATCAACAGTACAACTTCTAGACATGATGTCCACACCAAGAGGTCATCTCCTCATCAACAGTACAACATCTAGACATGATGTCCTCACCAAGAGGTTATCTCCTCAACATCTAGACATGATGTCCTCACCAAGAGGTCCTCTCATCAACATCTAGACATGATGTCCACACCAAGAGGTCATCTCAACAACAGTACAACATCTAGACATGATGTCCACACCAAGAGGTCATACATCTAGACATGATGTCCACACCAAGAGGTCATACATCTAGACATGATGTCCACACCAAGAGGTCCTCTCCTCAACATCTAGACATGATGTCCTCACCAAGAGGTCATACATCTAGACATGATGTCCACACCAAGAGGTCCTCTCCTCAACATCTAGACATGATGTCCACACCAAGAGGTCATCTCAACAACATCTAGACATGATGTCCACACCAAGAGGTCATCTCCTCAACATCTAGACATGATGTCCTAACCAAGAGGTCATCTCCTCAACATCTAGACATGATGTCCACACCAAGAGGTCCTCTCAACAACATCTAGACATGATGTCCTCACCAAGAGGTCATCTCCTCAACATCTAGACATGATGTCCACACCAAGAGGTCCTCTCAACAACATCTAGACATGATGTCCTCACCAAGAGGTCATCTCAACAACATCTAGACATGATGTCCTCACCAAGAGGTCATACATCTAGACATGATGTCCACACCAAGAGGTCATCTCAACAACATCTAGACATGATGTCCACACCAAGAGGTCATCTCATCAACAGTACAACATCTAGACATGATGTCCACACCAAGAGGTCCTCTCATCAACATCTAGACATGATGTCCACACCAAGAGGTCATCTCAACAACATCTAGACATGATGTCCACACCAAGAGGTCCTCTCAACAACATCTAGACATGATGTCCACACCAAGAGGTCATCTCAACAACATCTAGACATGATGTCCACACCAAGAGATCATCTCATCAACATCTAGACATGATGTCCACACCAAGAGATCATCTCATCAACATCTAGACATGATGTCCACACCAAGAGGTCATCTCAACAACATCTAGACATGATGTCCACACCAAGAGGTCATCTCATCAACATCTAGACATGATGTCCACACCAAGAGGTCATCTCAACAACATCTAGACATGATGTCCACACCAAGAGGTCATCTCCTCAACATCTAGACATGATGTCCACACCAAGAGGTCATCTCAACAACATCTAGACATGATGTCCACACCAAGAGGTCCTCTCCTCAACATCTAGACATGATGTCCACACCAAGAGGTCATCTCATCAACATCTAGACATGATGTCCACACCAAGAGGTCATCTCAACAACATCTAGACATGATGTCCACACCAAGAGGTCATACATCTAGACATGATGTCCACACCAGGAGGTCATACATCTAGACATGATGTCCACACCAAGAGGTCATACATCTAGACATGATGTCCTAACCAAGAGGTCATCTCAACAACATCTAGACATGATGTCCACACCAAGAGGTCATACATCTAGACATGATGTCCACACCAAGAGGTCATCTCAACCACAGTAATTTCTTTGCTATCCAGAAACAGATTATCTCTGGTGATATTTCTCTGTGTTTTATGGTATAATTGACTCTGATAATGGACTATAATGATGTAACAGATGTGACTAATATGGAGGAGAACCAAGGGGGTGTATAATGGCTGGAAAATCTAATTAAAACAATATTAGAAAACATTGTGTGGGGGGGATGCATGGATCACACACACACACACACAATGCACACCACACACACCACAACACCCACTGCACACTGCACACCACAACACCCACTGCACACTGCACACCACACACGGCACACTACTCACTGCACACACACGCAGTGCGCATTGCACACTACTCACTGCACACCAAACTGCACACTACACAAACACATTGCGCACTGCACATTACACACACACACTACACACCGCACACTACACACACACTACACACTGCACACTACCAGTGGTAGAAAAAGTACCCAATTGTCAAACTTGAGTAAAAGTAAAGATTCCTTAAAATAGAAAATGATTCAAGTAAAAGTGAAAGTCACCCAGTAATATGGTAATATGGTAATATGGTAATATGGTACTTGAGTAAAAGTCTAAAAGTATTTGCTTTTAAATATATCAAAAGTAAATATAATTACTAAAATATGCTTAAATATCAAAAGTAAAAGCACAAGTATAAATCATTTTAAATTCCTTTAAACAAACACATTAAACAAACCAGATTTCACTATTTTTCTATTATTTATTTTTTTACGTTGACGGATATCCAGCGCCACACTCCAACACTCAGACAAAATGTAGAAACTAAGCATTTGCGTTTTGTGAGGCAGCAGGAATGACCAGGGATGTTCTCCAGATAAGTGCGTGAATTGGACCATGCTCCTGTTCTGCTAAGCATTACAAATGTAAAGAGTACTTTTTGGGTGTCAGGGAAAATTAATGGAGTAAAAAGTAAAACTTTTTTTTTTTTAGGAATGTATTGAAGTAATAGTTGAGTACATATTGTCACGTTGTATAAATGATTGGAGACAGGCGCAGGAATACATAATCCGTTTTTTTTAATACTCCACCTGTAACGGTCCTGACCTGTTTTATGTTGTTTTTTATGTGTTTATGGTCAGGGCATGTGTTTAGGGTGGGCAGTCTATGTTATCTGTTTCTATGTTGGTTTTGGGTTGCCTGGTATGGCTCTTGATTAGAGGCAGGTGGTTTGCGTTTTCCTCTAATTAAGAGTCATATTTAGGTAGGGCGTTCTCACTGTTTGTTTGTGGGTGATTGTTCCTGTGTCCACACATGGACGGTTGAAGGTTAGTCACGTTTGTTGTTTTGTAGTTTTGTAGTGTCTTGTTTGCTGTTTTTCATTAAAAGATGGCTTATTTCCCTCAATCCGCATCTTGGTCCTATCCATGCTCCTTCTCGTCTAAGGGGGAGAACAACAATGACTGCCTTTACACCACCAAAAAATACAACGTGCCCTGAAAAGGCACGCGGAGGACGCCCAAAACAAACACGTATACAAAAACACAGGGATGTAAACCAAATAAAAGATGGAGGTGAAACCTCTAATAAATACACGGGACGAGACCCGTAATAACGAGTACACAATACACGGGACGAAACCCGTAGTAGCAATGGGAACAGCAACCGACAAGACATTGGGGAACAGAGGGCACATATATAACATACGAATCAGGGGGAATGCTAACCAGGTATGTAATGAGACAAGACAGTCCGGGGATGGTGGTGATGATCCAGGTCAGTGATGCCTAGAAGGCCGGTGATGTAGACCTCTGGAACTGGTGCACGGAATGAGCAGCAGTACCGGGGAAATCCGTAAAACATATACTGAAAAACAAACTACTTCAGTAGTACTTTAAAGTATTTTTATCCTAAGTACTCTACAGCACTGCACACTACAAACTACAAACACACACTACACACTGCACACTACACGCACACACTCACACACACACACACACTACACACAGCACACCACACAGTACACATTACACAGTACACACAGTACACACAGTACACACACTACACACTACACACACTACACACTACACACTACAAACACACAGAAACCAACCCAGTAGAAAGGAGTTGAAACAGAACAGCAGCAGCATTAATCCAATCAAAGAGTTGTTGTTTAAAACCAGAAGTAAGGAGAGAGGGAGGAAGGAGAATCCCCCCGAGTCTCTGTGAAACCAAAGAGTTGTTGGTTAAAACCAGAAGTAAGGAGAGAGGGAGGAAGGAGAATCCCCCCGAGTCTCGGTGAAACCAAAGAGTTGTTGGTTAAAACCAGAAGTAAGGAGAGAGGGAGGAAGGAGAATCCCCCCGAGTCTCTGAAACCAAAGAGTTGTTGGTTAAAACCAGAAGTAAGGAGAGAGGGAGGAAGGAGAATCCCCCCGAGTCTCGGTGAAACCAAAGAGTTGTTGGTTAAAACCAGAAGTAAGGAGAGAGGGAGGAAGGAGAATCCCCCCGAGTCTCTGTGAAACCAGTTGTTGTTGTTTAAAACCAGAAGTAAGGAGAGAGGGAGGAAGGAGAATCCCCCCGAGTCTCGGTGAAACCAAAGAGTTGTTGGTTAAAACCAGAAGTAAGGAGAGAGGGAGGAAGGAGAATCCCCCCGAGTCTCGGTGAAACCAAAGAGTTGTTGGTTAAAACCAGAAGTAAGGAGAGAGGGAGGAAGGAGAATCCCCCCGAGTCTCTGTGAAACCAGTTGTTGTTGGTTAAAACCAGAAGTAAGGAGAGAGGGAGGAAGGAGAATCCCCCCGAGTCTCAGTGGAACCAAAGAGTTGTTGGTTAAAACCAGAAGTAAGGAGAGAGGGAGGAAGGAGAATCCCCCCGAGTCTCGGTGAAACCAAAGAGTTGTTGTTTAAAACCAGAAGTAAGGAGAGAGGGAGGAAGGAGAATCCCCCCGAGTCTCTGTGAAACCAGTTGTTGGTTAAAACCAGAAGTAAGGAGAGAGGGAGGAAGTAGAATCCCCCCGAGTCTTGGTGAAACCAAAGAGTTGTTGGTTAAAACCAGAAGTAAGGAGAGAGGGAGGAAGTAGAATCCCCCCGAGTCTCTGTGAAACCAGTTGTTGTTGGTTAAAACCAGAAGTAAGGAGAGAGGGAGGAAGTAGAATCCCCCCGAGTCTCTGTGAAACCAAAGAGTTGTTGGTTAAAACCAGAAGTAAGGAGAGAGGGAGGAAGTAGAATCCCCCCGAGTCTCTGTGAAACCAAAGAGTTGTTGGTTAAAACCAGAAGTAAGGAGAGAGGGAGGAAGTAGAATCCCCCCGAGTCTTGGTGAAACCAAAGAGTTGTTGGTTAAAACCAGAAGTAAGGAGAGAGGGAGGAAGTAGAATCCCCCCGAGTCTCGGTGAAACCAAAGAGTTGTTGGTTAAAACCAGAAGTAAGGAGAGAGGGAGGAAGTAGAATCCCCCCGAGTCTTGGTGAAACCAAAGAGTTGTTGGTTAAAACCAGAAGTAAGGAGAGAGGGAGGAAGGAAGGAGAATTCCCCGAGTCTCAGTGAAACCTGAACAGAGAACACAGCAGGGAATCAACATCACACCCAGTTAACAAAGTCCTTGGCCGTGGAACAATTAATGCCAGGGCTGTACATGATTAAAATGGTAATGAAGTCTAATATGGCTAAACGTGGAAACAGCTATACTGGTGCACATTAAAGAGCCGCGCTACGGTCTCGTTTTATAGAGTCTCTCCCGTTAAGAATATGTTAATACTGTAGGCAGGAGGGCTGGTGCACGTTAAAGAACCAAACTACGGTCTCGTTTTATAGAGTCTCTCCCGGTAAGAATACATTAATACTGTAGGCAGGAGGGCTGGTGCACGTTAAAGAACCAAACTACGGTCTCGTTTTATAGAGTCTCTCCCGGTAAGAATACATTAATACTGTAGGCAGGAGGGCTGGTGCACGTTAAAGAGCTACGGTCTCGTTTTATAGAGTCTCTCCCGGTAAGAATACGTTAATACTGTAGGCAGGAGGGCTGGTGCACGTTAAAGAACCAAACTACGGTCTCGTTTTATAGAGTCTCTCCCGGTAAGAATACGTTAATACTGTAGGCAGGAGGGCTGGTGCACGTTAAAGAGCTACGGTCTCGTTTTATAGAGTCTCTCCCGTTAAGAATACATTAATACTGTAGGCAGGGGGGCTGGTGCACGTTAAAGAGCTACGGTCTCGTTTTATAGAGTCTCTCCCGGTAAGAATACGTTAATACTGTAGGCAGGAGGGCTGGTGCACAATAAAGAGCTACGGTCTCGTTTTATAGAGTCTCTCCCGGTAAGAATACATTAATACTGTAGGCAGGAAGGCTGGTGCACGTTAAACAGCCAAGCTTCGGTCTCGTTTTATAGAGTCTCTCCTGTTAAGAATACGTTAATACTGTAGGCAGGAGGGCTGGTGCACGTTAAAGAGCTACGGTCTCGTTTTATAGAGTCTCTCCCGTTAAGAATACATTAATACTGTAGGAAGGAGGGCTGGCGCACAGTTGAAGGGCATTGGAGAAAGTACTGCTCTAAATATTAAAGACGGTTGTCTCTGGGAAAAAGAGGTTGTCAGCAGACAGGTGAATTAGCCCTATGTAAATTTCATCACATCACTGACTAATGACAAAGCAGAGATCAAAATGTCACCCAGGACACAAAAAAAAGAGGCCTCTCCATATCTGATTTTAACAAAGTCAGACGCACGATGATTATTTAATGACCGCACACACAGCCACACTCTCAAACACACACTCACAACACCACGCACACACACACACACACACACACACACACACACACACACACACACACACACACACACACACACACACACACACACACACACACACACACACACACACACA
Source organism: Salvelinus fontinalis (assembly GCF_029448725.1). Taxonomy (NCBI): domain Eukaryota; kingdom Metazoa; phylum Chordata; class Actinopteri; order Salmoniformes; family Salmonidae; genus Salvelinus; species Salvelinus fontinalis. The sequence goes on from NC_074705.1 coordinate 5,727,748, forward strand.
CACACACACACACACACACACACACACACACACAACACCACGCACACACACGTGAACACATACCCACACACTGCACCCTCTTCCCGGCCTGTCAGTGTCCAGCCACACCTCTAGCATATATTCAACCAGACTCTGGGCTGCATCCTGCTGTGTCTACAGTCATGTTAACCCCCCTACTGTCATGTTGACCTCAACACTGTCCTGGTAACCTCACCACTGTCCTGTTAACCTCACCACTGTCCTGTTAACCTCACCACTGTCCTGTTAACCTCACCACTGTCCTGTTAACCTCACCACTGTCCTGTTAACCTCACCACTGTTCTGTTAACCTCACCACTGTCATGTTAACCTCAACACTGTCCTTTTAACCTCACCACTGTCCTGTTAACCTCACCACTGTCCTGTTAACCTCACCACTGTCCTGTTAACCTCACCACTGTCCTGGTAACCTCACCAGAAGCTTAAGCATAACCCTGTCCTGGTGTAGGTTTCTGGTATCTGTTGGATGAAAGATGGTCAGTGCGTGAGGCATGTGGATCCCTGTCAAGGCAGAGGATTGACCTACGTTAAAACCTTCAGCATTATCGGTGGTTGATCAAATCAAATCAAACTTTATTGATCATGTGCGCCGAATCCAACAGGTGTAGAAACTTAATGTGAAATGCTTACTAACAAGCCCTTAACCAAGAGTACAGTTCAAGAAATAGAGTTTAGAAAATATTTACCAAATAAACTAAAGTAAAAAAATAATAAAAAGTAACCCAATAAAATAACAGTAACGAGGCTATATTCAGGGTATTACAGTACTGAGTCAATGTGGAGACTATATACAGGGTATTACGGTACTGAGTCAACGTGGAGGCTATATTCAGGGTATTATGGTACTGAGTCAATGTGGAGACTATATTCAGGGTATTTCGAAACTGAGTCAATGTGGAGGCTATATACAGGGTGTTACGGTACTGAGTCAATGTGGAGGCTATATACAGGGTGTTACGATACAGAGTCAATGTGGAGGCTATATACAGGGTGTTACGATACAGAGTCAATGTGGAGGCTATATTCAGGGTATTTCGAAACTGAGTCAATGTGGAGGCTATATACAGGGTGTTATGGTACTGAGTCAATGTGGAGGCTATATACTGGGTGTTATGGTACTGAGTCAATGTGGAGGCTATATACAGGATATTACGAAACTGAGCCAATGTGGAGGCTATATACTGGGTGTTACGGTACTGAGCCAATGTGGAGGCTATATACTGGGTGTTACGGTACTGAGTCAATGTGGAGGCTATATACAGGGGGTACCGGTACTGAGTCAATGTGGAGGCTATATACAGGATATTACGAAACTGAGCCAATGTGGAGGCTATATACAGGGTGTTATGGTACAGAGTCAGTGTGGAGGATATATACAGGGTGCTATGGTACAGAGTCAATGTGGAGGCTATATACAGGGGGTACCGGTACAGAGTCAATGTGGAGACTATATACAGGGTATTACGAAACTGAGCCAATGTGGAGGCTATATACAGGGGGTACCGGTACAGAGTCAATGTGGAGGCTATATACAGGGGGTACCGGTACTGAGTCAATGTGGAGGCTATATACAGGGTGTTATGGTACAGAGTCAGTGTGGAGGATATATACAGGGTGCTATGGTACAGAGTCAATGTGGAGGCTATATACAGGGGGTACCGGTACAGAGTCAATGTGGAGACTATATACAGGGGGTACCGGTACAGAGTCAATGTGGAGGATATATACAGGGGGTACCAGTACAGAGTCAATGTGGAGGCTATATACAGGGTGTTACGGTACAGAGTCAATGTGGAGGCTGTAAACAGGGTTATACGGTACAGAGTCAATGTGGAGGCTATATACAGGGTGTTACGGTACAGAGTCAATGTGGAGGCTATATACAGGGGGTACTGGTACAGAGTCAATGTGGAGGCTATATACAGGGGGTACCGGTACAGAGTCAATGTGGAGGCTATATACAGGGTGCGATGGTACAGAGTCAATGTGGAGGCTATATACAGGGGGTACCGGTACAGAGTCAATGTGGAGGCTATATACAGGGTGTTACGGTACAGAGTCAATGTGGAGGCTATATACAGGGTGTTACGGTACAGAGTAAATGTGCATCCTGCTGTCCCCTTTATAAAGACCAGACTAACCAGGTAATACCACCTCTACTGGCTCTGTCTGCTGTCCCCTTTATAGAGACCAGACTAACCAGGTAATACCATCTCTACTGACTCTGTCTGCATCCTGCTGTCCCCTTTATAGAGACCAGACTAACCAGGTAATACCACCTCTACTGGCTCTGTCTGCTGTCCCCTTTATAGAGACCAGACTAACCAGGTAATACCACCTCTACTGGCTCTGTCTGCACACATAATGATCTAATCTCTCAAAATAGAAGGAAAGTAATACTGCCACATATCTCAGGAGTTTTCAAAATACTGTTTCACTGAAATCCCATATTTGAACCGATTTTCATGGAGCGTCGCCCCAGATATGGCAATGGAGCGTGAAATTGAGTCACTCAATGTGAAAAAAAATATTGTTTTTTTTCCTTTCTCTCTGTCTTTCTCTCTTTGCAGCGAGGAGACGTGTGTCCTTTTGATCGTCAGAATAGTGGAAGGAGACAGTCTTCTGTGTCCAACATGGAGCCCCATTCCCTTTAGAGTAACTTCTGTTGACCATTAGGAACAGGGAGTCATTTAACCATGTTGACTATAAGGAACAGGGAGTCATTTGACCATGTTGACTATAAGGAATAGGGAGTCATTTGACCATGTTGACTATAAGGAACAGGGAGTCATTTGACCATGTTGACTATAAGGAACAGGGAGTCATTTGACCATGTTGACTATAAGGAACAGGGAGTCATTTAACCATGTTGACCATAAGGAACAGGGAGTCATTTGACCATGTTGACTATAAGGAACAGGGAGTCATTTAACCATGTTGACTATAAGGAACAGGGAGTCATTTAACCTTGTTGACCATAAGGAACAGGGAGTCATTTAACCATGTTGACTATAAGGAACAGGGAGTCATTTAACCATGTTGACTATAAGGAACAGGGAGTCATTTAACCATGTTGACCATAAGGAACAGGGAGTCATTTGACCATGTTGACTATAAGGAACAGGTCATTTGACCATGTTGACTATAAGGAACAGGGAGTCATTTAACCATGTTGACCATAAGGAACAGGGAGTCATTTAACCATGTTGACTATAAGGAACAGGGAGTCATTTAACCATGTTGACTATAAGGAACAGGGAGTCATTTGACCATGTTGACTATAAGGAACAGGGAGTCATTTGACCATGTTGACTATAAGGAACAGGGAGTCATTTGACCATGTTGACTATAAGGAACAGGGAGTCATTTGACCATGTTGACTATAAGGAACAGGGAGTCATTTAACCATGTTGACCACAAGGAACAGGGAGTCATTTGACCATGTTGACTATAAGGAACAGGGAGTCATTTAACCATGTTTACTATAAGGAACAGGGAGTCATTTGAGCATGTTGACTATAAGGAACAGGGAGTCATTTAACCATGTTGACTATAAGGAACAAGGAGTCATTTAACCATGTTGACTATAAGGAACAGGGAGTCATTTGACCATGTTGACTATAAGGAACAGGGAGTCATTTAACCATGTTGACTATAAGGAACAGGGAGTCATTTGACCATGTTGACCATAAG
>NC_074705.1:5738979-5755648 GCF_029448725.1 Salvelinus fontinalis
TTGTGATTCTAGACAATATTTCGGATTTATTAAATGTTTTACAGCGCAAACAAAATGTAGCGTGATATTAGCATAGCCACAATAGCCAGAAACACTTGGGCGCCGACGACCAGTCAACATGCACGACAGATATTAGAAATAGATTCATAAAATGTTTCTTACTTTTGCTGATCTTCCGTCAGAATGTTGGATAAGGTGTCCTTTGTCCAGAACAGTCGTTGTTTTGATCTGGAACGGCAAATATCCCTCTTCATTTAGCATGGGCACTTGCCAAGTGGGATGGATCACTCCAAAGTCAACAAAGTTAGAGAACGCAACACGGCAAAACTCCCCCCAAAAAATCAATAATCTGATTAAACTATATTGAAAAAACATACCTTACGATGATATGGTGACATGTATCAAATAAAATCTAAGACGGAGATGTTCGTCGTTCATAACGACAGCTAAACAGAAGGCATATCCATGTCCTCTTTCGCGCGCTCCAGAAACAGGATATGGACGGTCACGTCAAACAAAGAGCTTTTATTCCACCTCAGACCAAGATAGACACGAAATTTCTTCTCTCACCGCATCTTGACAACCAGGGGAAGGCGTAGGAAGTGTATGCAGACGCTTACGTATTACACCCATGTATAGGCATGCAGTTGAACAGAGCATCGATTTCTGACATTTCACTTCCTGGTCAGGAAAAGTGCTGCAGAAGGAGTTCTGTTTCACTCAGAGAAATAATTCAAACGGTTTTAGAAACTAGAGAGTCTTTTCTATCCAATCGTAATAATAATATGCATATTGTACGAGCAAGAATTGAGTACGACGCCGTTTGAAATGGGTACATTTTATCTGGCTACTCAATACGCCCCCTGCAATTAATAAAGAAATATACTGAACAAACGAAAATACAAAAACAACAAAACGAACGTGACCGCTATAAACAATGAGTGCAGACATGCAACATCACAAAGACAATAACCCACAAAACCAACATGGAAAATGGCAACCTAAATAGGATCCCCAATCAGAGGCAGCTGTTTATCGTTGTCTCTGATTGGGGATCCTATTTAGGTTGCCATTTTCTGAACCAATCAGGACTGAACCAACCAGGACTGAACCAATCAAGGCCACCATTGACCTACATATGCCGAGACTAACTACACACACCTAGACATACATAAACCCTAGACAATACCAAAACCCCATAGATATATAAAACCCCTAGACAAGCTAAAACACACATACCACCCACGTCACACCCTGACCTAACCAAAATAATAAAGAAAACAAAGAATACTAAGGTCAGGGCGTGAAAGTAAGCCCCCCCCCCCACAAAGGTGCGGACTCCGGCCGCAACAACCTGACTCTAAAGGGGAGGGTCCGGGTGGGCCTTTTTCACGGCGGCGGCTCGGGTGCGGGACCCTCGCAGCGGGCCCCGGACTGAAGGCCCTCGCAGCGGGCCCCGGACTGAAGAGCATCGTAGAGGGCGCCACTGGACGGAAGGGCGCCTCTAGACTGAGGGGCGACTCTGGCAGCTCCGGACAGGAGGGCGACTCTGGCAGCTCCGGACAGGAGGGCGACTCTGGCAGCTCCGGACAGGAGGGCGACTCTGGCACCTCCGGACAAAAGGGCGACTTTGGCAGCTCCGGACAGAAGGGCGACCCTGGCAGCTCCGGACAGGAGGGCGACTCTGGCAGCTCCGGACAGAAGGGCGACTCTGGCAGCTCCGGACAGGAGGGTGACTCTGGCAGCTCCGGACAGGAGGGTGACACTGGCAGCTCCGGACAGGAAGGAGACTCTGGCAGCTCCGGACAGGAGGGTGACTCTGGCAGCTCCGGACAGGAGGGTGACTCTGGCAGCTCCGGACAGAAGGGCGACTCTGGCAGCTCCGGACAGGAGGGTGACTCTGGCAGCTCCAGACAGGAGGGTTACTCTGGCAGCTCCGGACAGGAGGGTGACACTGGCAGCTCCGGACAGGAGGGTGACACTGGCAGCTCCGGACAGGAGGGTGACTCTGGCAGCTCCGGACAGGAGGTTGACTCTGGCAGCTCCGGACAGGAGGGTGACACTGGCAGCTCCGGACAGGAGGGCGACTCTGGCACCTCCGGACAAAAGGGCGACTTTGGCAGCTCCGGACAGAAGGGCGACCCTGGCAGCTCCGGACAGGAGGGCGACTCTGGCAGCTCCGGACAGAAGGGCGACTCTGGCAGCTCCGGACAGGAGGGTGACTCTGGCAGCTCCGGACAGGAGGGTGACACTGGCAGCTCCGGACAGGAAGGAGACTCTGGCAGCTCCGGACAGGAGGGTGACTCTGGCAGCTCCGGACAGGAGGGTGACTCTGGCAGCTCCGGACAGAAGGGCGACTCTGGCAGCTCCGGACAGGAGGGTGACTCTGGCAGCTCCGGACAGGAGGGTGACTCTGGCAGCTCCGGACAGGAGGGTGACACTGGCAGCTCCGGACAGGAGGGTGACACTGGCAGCTCCGGACAGGAGGGTGACTCTGGCAGCTCCGGACAGGAGGTTGACTCTGGCAGCTCCGGACAGGAGGGTGACACTGGCAGCTCCGGACAGGAGGGCGACACTGGCAGCTCCGGACAGAAGGGCGACTCTGGCAGCTCCGGACAGGAAGGAGACTCTGGCAGCTCCGGACAGGAGGGTGACTCTGGCAGCTCCGGACAGGAGGGTGACTCTGGCAGTTCCGGACAGGAGGGCGACTCTGGCAGCTCCTGACTAACGGGCAACTCTGGCAGCTCCTGACTGACGGGCGACTCTGGCAGCTCCTGACTGACGGGCGACTCTGGCAGCTCCTGACTGACGGGCGACTCTGGCAGCTCCTGACTGACGGGCGACTCTGGCAGCTCCTGACTGACGGGCGACTCTGGCAGCTCCTGACTGACGGGCGACTCTGGCAGCTCCTGACTGACGAGGCTAACTGTAGGTGCGCATACACATAACACATACTGTGAGTTGTAACAGGATTGGGACAGTAACACACACTGTGAGTTATAACAGGACTGGGACAGTAACATACTGTGAGTTATAACAGGACTGGGACAGTAACACATACTGTGAGTTATAACAGGACTGGGACAGTAACACATACTGTGAGACAGTAACACATACTGTGAGTTATAACAATACTGGGACAGTAACACATACTGTGAGTTATAACAGGACTGGGACATTAACATACTGTGAGTTATAACAGGACTGGGACAGTAACACATACTGTGAGTTATAACAGGACTGGGACAGTAACACACTGTGAGTTATAACAGGACTGGGACAGTAACACATACTGTGAGTTATAACAGGACTGGGACAGTAACACATACTGTGAGTTATAACAGGACTGGGACAGTAACACATACTGTGAGTTATAACAGGACTGGGACAGTAACATACTGTGAGTTATAACAGGACTGGGACAGTAACATACTGTGAGTTATAACAGGACTGGGACAGTAACATACTGTGAGTTATAACAGGACTGGGACAGTAACATACTGTGAGTTATAACAGGACTGGGACAGTAACACATATTGTGAGTTATAACAGGACTGGGACAGTAACACATACTGTGAGTTATAACAGGACTGGGACAGTAACATACTGTGAGTTATAACAGGACTGGGACAGTAACATACTGTGAGTTATAACAGGACTGGCACAGTAACATACTGTGAGTTATAACAATACTGGGACAGTAACACATACTGTGAGACAGTAACACATACTGTGAGTTATAACAGGAGTGGGACAGTAACACATACTGTGAGTTATAACAGGACTGGGACAGTAACATACTGTGAGTTATAACAGGACTGGGACAGTAACACATACTGTGAGTTATAACAGGACTGGGACAGTAACATACTGTGAGTTATAACAGGACTGGGACAGTAACATACTGTGAGTTATAACAGGACTGGGACAGTAACATACTGTGAGTTATAACACGACTGGGACAGTAACACATACTGTGAGTTATAACAGGACAGGGACAGTAACATACTGTGAGTTATAACAGGACTGGGACAGTAACACATACTGTGAGTTATAACAGGACTGGGACAGTAACACATACTGTGAGTTATAACAGGACTGTGACAGTAACATACTGTGAGTTATAACAGGACTGGGACAGTAACATACTGTGAGTTATGACAGGACTGGGACAGTAACACATACTGTGAGTTATAACAGGACTGGGACAGTAACATACTGTGAGTTATAACAGGACTGGGACAGTAACATACTGTGAGTTATAACAGGACTGGGACAGTAACATACTGTGAGTTATAACAGGACTGGGACAGTAACATACTGTGAGTTATAACAGGACTGGGACAGTAACACATACTGTGAGATATAACAGGACTGGGACAGTAACACATACTGTGAGTTATAACAGGACTGGGACAGTAACATACTGTGAGTTATAACAGGACTGGGACAGTAACATACTGTGAGTTATGACAGGACTGGGACAGTAACACATACTGTGAGTTATAACAGGACTGGGACAGTAACATACTGTGAGTTATAACAGGACTGGGACAGTAACATACTCTGAGTTATAACAGGACTGGGACAGTAACATACTGTGAGTTATAACAGGACTGGGACAGTAACATACTGTGAGTTATAACAGGACTGGGACAGTAACACATACTGTGAGTTATAACAGGACTGGGACAGTAACATACTGTGAGTTATAACAGGACTGGGACAGTAACACATACTGTGAGACAGTAACACATACTGTGAGTTATAACAGGACTGGGACAGTAACACATACTGTGAGTAATAACAGGACTGGGACAGTAACACATACTGTGAGTTATAACAGGACTGGGACAGTAACATACTGTGAGTTATAACAGGACTGGGACAGTAACACATACTGTGAGTTATAACAGGACTGGGACAGTAACACATACTGTGAGTTATAACAGGACTGGGACAGTAACACATACTGTGAGACAGTAACACATACTGTGAGTTATAACAGGACTGGGACAGTAACATACTGTGAGTTATAACAGGACTGGGACAGTAACATACTGTGAGTTATAACAGGACTGGGACAGTAACACATACTGTGAGTTATAACAGGACTGGGACAGTAACACACTGTGAGTTATAACAGGACTGGGACAGTAACACATACTGTGAGTTATAACAGGACTGGGACAGTAACATACTGTGAGTTATAACAGGACTGGGACAGTAACACATACTGTGAGTTATAACAGGACTGGGACAGTAACACATACTGTGAGTTATAACAGGACTGGGACAGTAACACATACTGTGAGTTATAACAGGACTGGGACAGTAACACATACTGTGAGTTATAACAGGACTGGGACAGTAACACATACTGTGAGACAGTAACACATACTGTGAGTTGTGACAGGACTGGGACAGTAACACATACTGTGAGTTATAACAGGACTGGGACAGTAACACATACTGTGAGACAGTAACACATACTGTGAGTTATAACAGGACTGGGACAGTAACATACTGTGAGTTATAACAGGACTGGGACAGTAACACATACTGTGAGTTATAACAGGACTGGGACAGTAACACATACTGTGAGTTATAACAGGACTGGGACAGTAACACATACTGTGAGTTATAACAGGACTGGGACACTAACACATACTGTGAGACAGTAACACATACTGTGAGTTGTGACAGGACTGGGACAGTAACATACTGTGAGTTGTGACAGGACTGGGACAGTAACATACTGTGAGTTATAACAGGACTGGGACAGTAACACATACTGTGAGTTATGACAGGACTGGGACAGTAACATACTGTGAGACAGTAACACATACTGTGAGTTATAACAGGACTGGGACATTAACACATATTTTGGTATTTTGGCCATGTAGTCCAGAGCTTTGTATTTGAAATGATACAAACTGATATTCATTTGTTGGATGAATTTGTAGTTTTATTTGTTCTATTATCATGTGTAATTTCATTCATAATTATACCGGTAATCATGGTTGTGTGCTCGCGAATATGGGTCTAAATATTACACTTTTGACTACGTTAATTCACTTATTTGTTGTTCACTAAAATGGGGGCGACTATTTGTACAAAAAGTGGTGTAATTTCTAAACTGTTCACCCGATATGGATGAAAATACCCGCAATTTCCCTCAAACTCATAGTCATTGTATCATTTCAAAATCCAAAGTGCTGGATTACAGAGCCAAAACAACAGAACATTTATTACTGTCCAAATACTGTTGGACCTCGCTGTAATTTCATGAACTGTAATGGGTTTTATATTGTACAGTAGATTACCTCTGGAACAGAAACACGGTCTATGTTTCCTTAATGCTGCTTTAATATAATATAATTCAATATATTCCTTAATAACATGTAAACTGACACAGTACAGTTTCTTCTGGCGTGTGAACGAGCCGTCCTGACGTTCTCCGCATCTCCAATCCTGTCGAACATCCAAATCCCTAATCTGAGTCTCACATCAGACAGTCAACCAGATAACAGGAACACCTCTCGCTCCCCGGTTAATCTGTTCTGTAGGCTGCATCGCCGTCAGGAGCGAAGGGGGCCCGATGCGGCGCCAACAGCCGACCACGGCACAGGATTTATTTCTAATTATAACGTTCCCGAAACACACTATCAGCGCGGAACGCGTGTGCCTGTGAGATTCCAGAGGCAGCAACAGATGTTATCCAACATCTCCAGCCATAAATTAAATATCCGTTTTTGTTTTGTTTGCGACAACACTTCTGCACACACAAGAAAAAACAATTACTACCCCGGTTGATGAATGTTTAATCTGTGCATCCCAGTGATTCGTCATCCCACGATTGAAATCCCGATCCACTCAAGACAGGAAGATAAGAAAACAATGTTTCATATTATCCCACTCCGTTCTTGTAAAGTGGAAATGGATTCTAAGAGGTGGGCTGTTTGATGTGTGGGTTGTTTTCCATTACGGTTGTATGGCGCTGACCCAAACGGTACCATATTCTATTTCGTGGTCCCTGGTCAAAACGGAGTACACTACACAGGAAACGGGGCACACTTTCGGACACACCCTTATGTCTACAGACGAGTCCAATTCAAGAAGTTTTAAAATTGCTCGACTCGTTCAATGCCAATTCATTATCAGATTTCTCTCCGATTTGATCAAATATCCATCTTCCTTCAGACAGGAAGAGGTCGAAGTGAAGAAGAAGCTCTCTCTATCGCCCCCCTAGAGGTGCAACTGTGTAACTTCACCATGCAGGGCTTTAGTTATTACCATGTGATTACAGTAAAATACATTTTCACATTTAATCCCTTGGGCATAATGGTACATGTTATCTTTCCCAATGACCTCTCTGCTATAGTCTCCATTCCAAATAGCACCCTACTCACTATTAAGTGCACTACTTTAGACCCTATTCCCTATTAAGTGCACTACTTTAGACCCTATTCCATATTAAGTGCACTACTTTAGACCCTATTCCCTATTAAGTGCACTACTTTAGACAATGGTTCACAGGGCTCAAGTCAAATGTAGTGCTTTATAATAGGGAATAGGGTCTAAATTAGTGCACTAAAAAGGGAATAGTGTGCCGTTTGGGGCGTATATGGTCACCGGTAAGAAAAGACAAGCTTCTTCATTTTCGATATCTGCTGTCTGTGCAGAGAACGTATCAACCCACATCATCAATCTGATTCTACATGGTTTGTCTGCTGTCTGTGCAGAGAACGTATCAACCCACAGCATCAATCTGATTCTACATGGTTCGATGATACAGAAAGTAATGTACACGTTCTCTCATAAACCAATTTTAACAAACCGTTTGTAGATTCTCAGTATTGACTTCATGGAAAGGACCTCTGAGCAGTTGTTTACATAGTGGACTGGACATAAGATGTCTAGGAGACAGTTGTTTACATAGTGGACTGGACATAAGATGTCTAGGAGACAGTTGTTTACATAGTGGACATAAGATGTCTCGGAGACAGTTGTTTACATAGTGGACATAAGATGTCTAGGAGACAGTTGTTTACATAGTGGACTGGACATAAGATGTCTATGAGACAGTTGTTTACATAGTGGACATAAGATGTCTAGGAGACAGTTGTTTACATAGTGGACTGGACATAAGATGTCTGGGAGACAGTTGTTTACATAGTGGACTGGACATAAGATGTCTGGGAGACAGTTGTTTACATAGTGGACATGAGATGTCTAGGAGACAGTTGTTTACATAGTGGACATAAGATGTCTGGGAGACAGTTGTTTACATAGTGGACATAAGATGTCTAGGAGACAGTTGTTTACATAGTGGACATAAGATGTCTGGGAGACAGTTGTTTACATAGTGGACTGGACATAAGATGTCTAGGAGACAGTTGTTTACATAGTGGACATAAGATGTCTAGGAGAAAGTTGTTTACATAGTGGACTGGACATAAGATGTCTAGGAGACAGTTGTTTACATAGTGGACATAAGATGTCTAGGAGACAGTTGTTTACATAGTGGACTGGACATAAGATGTCTAGGAGACAGTTGTTTACATAGTGGACATAAGATGTCTCGGAGACAGTTGTTTACATAGTGGACATAAGATGTCTGGGAGACAGTTGTTTACATAGTGGACTGGACATAAGATGTCTGGGAGACAGTTGTTTACATAGTGGACATAAGATATCTGTGAGACAGTTGTTTACATAGTGGACATAAGATGTCTAGGAGACAGTTGTTTACATAGTGGACATAAGATGTCTAGGAGACAGTTGTTTACATAGTGGACTGGACATAAGATGTCTGGGAGACAGTTGTTTACATAGTGGACTGGACATAAGATGTCTGGGAGACAGTTGTTTACATAGTGGACTGGACATAAGATGTCTCGGAGACAGTTGTTTACATAGTGGACATAAGATATCTGTGAGACAGTTGTTTACATAGTGGACATAAGATGTCTAGGAGACAGTTGTTTACATAGTGGACATAAGATGTCTAGGAGACAGTTGTTTACATAGTGGACTGGACATAAGATGTCTAGGAGACAGTTGTTTACATAGTGGACATAAGATGTCTAGGAGACAGTTGTTTACATAGTGGACATAAGATGTCTAGGAGACAGTTGTTTACATAGTGGACTGGACATAAGATGTCTGGGAGACAGTTGTTTACATAGTGGACATAAGATATCTGTGAGACAGTTGTTTACATAGTGGACATAAGATGTCTAGGAGACAGTTGTTTACATAGTGGACATAAGATGTCTAGGAGACAGTTGTTTACATAGTGGACTGGACATAAGATGTCTGGGAGACAGTTGTTTACATAGTGGACTGGACATAAGATGTCTGGGAGACAGTTGTTTACATAGTGGACTGGACATAAGATGTCTCGGAGACAGTTGTTTACATAGTGGACATAAGATATCTGTGAGACAGTTGTTTACATAGTGGACATAAGATGTCTAGGAGACAGTTGTTTACATAGTGGACATAAGATGTCTAGGAGACAGTTGTTTACATAGTGGACTGGACATAAGATGTCTGGGAGACAGTTGTTTACATAGTGGACTGGACATAAGATGTCTAGGAGACAGTTGTTTACATAGTGGACATAAGATGTCTAGGAGACAGTTGTTTACATAGTGGACTGGACATAAGATGTCTGGGAGACAGTTGTTTACATAGTGGACTGGACATAAGATGTCTGGGAGACAGTTGTTTACATAGTGGACTGGACATAAGATGTCTAGGAGACAGTTGTTTACATAGTGGACTGGACATAAGATGTCTGGGAGACAGTTGTTTACATAGTGGACTGGACATAAGATGTCTAGGAGACAGTTGTTTACATAGTGGACATAAGATGTCTAGGAGACAGTTGTTTACATAGTGGACTGGACATAAGATGTCTGGGAGACAGTTGTTTACATAGTGGACATGAGATGTCTAGGAGACAGTTGTTTACATAGTGGACATAAGATGTCTAGGAGACAGTTGTTTACATAGTGGACTGGACATAAGATGTCTGGGAGACAGTTGTTTACATAGTGGACTGGACATAAGATGTCTAGGAGACAGTTGTTTACATAGTGGACATAAGATGTCTGGGAGACAGTTGTTTACATAGTGGACATAAGATGTCTAGGAGACAGTTGTTTACATAGTGGACATAAGATGTCTGGGAGACAGTTGTTTACATAGTGGACTGGACATAAGATGTCTAGGAGACAGTTGTTTACATAGTGGACATAAGATGTCTAGGAGAAAGTTGTTTACATAGTGGACTGGACATAAGATGTCTAGGAGACAGTTGTTTACATAGTGGACATAAGATGTCTAGGAGACAGTTGTTTACATAGTGGACTGGACATAAGATGTCTAGGAGACAGTTGTTTACATAGTGGACATAAGATGTCTCGGAGACAGTTGTTTACATAGTGGACATAAGATATCTGTGAGACAGTTGTTTACATAGTGGACATAAGATGTCTAGGAGACAGTTGTTTACATAGTGGACATAAGATGTCTAGGAGACAGTTGTTTACATAGTGGACATAAGATGTCTAGGAGACAGTTGTTTACATAGTGGACTGGACATAAGATGTCTGGGAGACAGTTGTTTATATAGTGGACTGGACATAAGATGTCTGGGAGACAGTTGTTTACATAGTGGACATAAGATGTCTAGGAGACAGTTGTTTACATAGTGGACATAAGATGTCTAGGAGACAGTTGTTTACATAGTGGACTGGACATAAGATGTCTAGGAGACAGTTGTTTACATAGTGGACATGAGATGTCTAGGAGACAGTTGTTTACATAGTGGACATAAGATGTCTAGGAGACAGTTGTTTACATAGTGGACTGGACATAAGATGTCTGGGAGACAGTTGTTTACATTGTGGACTGGACATAAGATGTCTAGGAGACAGTTGTTTACATAGTGGACATAAGATGTCTGGGAGACAGTTGTTTACATAGTGGACATAAGATGTCTAGGAGACAGTTGTTTACATAGTGGACATAAGATGTCTGGGAGACAGTTGTTTACATAGTGGACTGGACATAAGATGTCTAGGAGACAGTTGTTTACATAGTGGACATAAGATGTCTAGGAGAAAGTTGTTTACATAGTGGACTGGACATAAGATGTCTAGGAGACAATTGTTTACATAGTGGACATAAGATGTCTAGGAGACAGTTGTTTACATAGTGGACATAAGATATCTGTGAGACAGTTGTTTACATAGTGGACATAAGATGTCTAGGAGACAGTTGTTTACATAGTGGACATAAGATGTCTAGGAGACAGTTGTTTACATAGTGGACATAAGATGTCTAGGAGACAGTTGTTTACATAGTGGACTGGACATAAGATGTCTAGGAGACAGTTGTTTACATAGTGGACATAAGATGTCTGGGAGACAGTTGTTTATATAGTGGACTGGACATAAGATGTCTGGGAGACAGTTGTTTACATAGTGGACATAAGATGTCTAGGAGAAAGTTGTTTACATTGTGGACATAAGATGTCTAGGAGACAGTTGTTTACATAGTGGACTGGACATAAGATGTCTAGGAGACAGTTGTTTACATAGTGGACATAAGATGTCTGGGAGACAGTTGTTTACATAGTGGACATAAGATGTCTCGGAGACAGTTGTTTACATAGTGGACATAAGATATCTGTGAGACAGTTGTTTACATAGTGGACATAAGATGTCTAGGAGACAGTTGTTTACATAGTGGACATAAGATGTCTAGGAGAAAGTTGTTTACATAGTGGACATAAGATGTCCAGGAGACAGTAGTTTACATAGTGGACATAAGATGTCTAGGAGACAGTTGTTTACATAGTGGACTGGACATAAGCTGTCTAGGAGACAGTTGTTTACATAGTGGACTGGACATAAGATGTCTAGGAGACAGTTGTTTACATAGTGGACATAAGATGTCTAGGAGACAGTTGTTTACATAGTGGACATAAGATGTCTAGGAGACAGTTGTTTACATAGTGGACTGGACATAAGATGTCTGGGAGACAGTTGTTTACATAGTGGACTGGAAATAAGATGTCTAGGAGACAGTTGTTTACATAGTGGACTGGACATAAGATGTCTAGGAGACAGTTGTTTACATAGTGGACATAAGATGTCTAGGAGACAGTTGTTTACATAGTGGACTGGACATAAGATGTCTGTGAGACAGTTGTTTACATAGTGGACATAAGATGTCTAGGAGACAGTTGTTTACATAGTGGACATAAGATGTCTGGGAGACAGTTGTTTACATAGTGGACATAAGGTGTCTAGGAGACAGTTGTTTACATAGTGGACTGGACATAAGATGTCTAGGAGAAAGTTGTTTACATAGTGGACATAAGATGTCTAGGAGACATTTGTTTACATAGTGGACATAAGATGTCTGGGAGACAGTTGTTTACATAGTGGACTGGACATAAGATGTCTAGGAGACAGTTGTTTACATAGTGGACATAAGATGTCTAGGAGACAGTTGTTTACATAGTGGACTGGACATAAGATGTCTGGGAGACAGTTGTTTACATAGTGGACTGGACATAAGATGTCTAGGAGACAGTTGTTTACATAGTGGACATAAGATGTCTAGGAGACAGTTGTTTACATAGTGGACTGGACATAAGATGTCTGGGAGACAGTTGTTTACATAGTGGACTGGACATAAGATGTCTGGGAGACAGTTGTTTACATAGTGGACATGAGATGTCTAGGAGACAGTTGTTTACATAGTGGACATAAGATGTCTGGTAGACAGTTGTTTACATAGTGGACTGGACATAAGATGTCTAGGAGACAGTTGTTTACATAGTGGACATGAGATGTCTGGGAGACAGTTGTTTACATAGTGGACATAAGATGTCTAGGAGACAGTTGTTTACATAGTGGACATAAGATGTCGGGGAGACAGTTGTTTACATAGTGGACTGGACATAAGATGTCTAGGAGACAGTTGTTTACATAGTGGACATAAGATGTCTAGGAGAAAGTTGTTTACATAGTGGACTGGACATAAGATGTCTAGGAGACAGTTGTTTACATAGTGGACATAAGATGTCTAGGAGACAGTTGTTTACATAGTGGACTGGACATAAGATGTCTAGGAGACAGTTGTTTACATAGTGGACATAAGATGTCTCGGAGACAGTTGTTTACATAGTGGACATAAGATATCTGTGAGACAGTTGTTTACATAGTGGACATAAGATGTCTAGGAGACAGTTGTTTACATAGTGGACATAAGATGTCTAGGAGACAGTTGTTTACATAGTGGACTGGACATAAGATGTCTGGGAGACAGTTGTTTACATAGTGGACTGGACATAAGATGTCTGGGAGACAGTTCTTTACATAGTGGACATGAGATGTCTAGGAGACAGTTGTTTACATAGTGGACATAAGATGTCTAGGAGACAGTTGTTTACATAGTGGACTGGACATAAGATGTCTGGGAGACAGTTGTTTACATAGTGGACTGGACATAAGATGTCTAGGAGACAGTTGTTTACATAGTGGACTGGACATAAGATGTCTAGGAGACAGTTGTTTACATAGTGGACATAAGATGTCTAGGAGACAGTTGTTTACATAGTGGACTGGACATAAGATGTCTGGGAGACAGTTGTTTACATAGTGGACTGGACATAAGATGTCTAGGAGACAGTTGTTTACATAGTGGACATAAGATGTCTAGGAGACAGTTGTTTACATAGTGGACTGGACATAAGATGTCTGGGAGACAGTTGTTTACATAGTGGACTGGACATAAGATGTCTGGGAGACAGTTGTTTACATAGTGGACATGAGATGTCTAGGAGACAGTTGTTTACATAGTGGACATAAGATGTCTGGTAGACAGTTGTTTACATAGTGGACAGGACATAAGATGTCTAGGAGACAGTTGTTTACATAGTGGACATGAGATGTCTGGGAGACAGTTGTTTACATAGTGGACATAAGATGTCTAGGAGACAGTTGTTTACATAGTGGACATAAGATGTCTGGGAGACAGTTGTTTACATAGTGGACTGGACATAAGATGTCTAGGAGACAGTTGTTTACATAGTGGACATAAGATGTCTAGGAGAAAGTTGTTTACATAGTGGACTGGACATAAGATGTCTAGGAGACAGTTGTTTACATAGTGGACATAAGATGTCTAGGAGACAGTTGTTTACATAGTGGACTGGACATAAGATGTCTAGGAGACAGTTGTTTACATAGTGGACATAAGATGTCTCGGAGACAGTTGTTTACATAGTGGACATAAGATATCTGTGAGACAGTTGTTTACATAGTGGACATAAGATGTCTAGGAGACAGTTGTTTACATAGTGGACATAAGATGTCTAGGAGACAGTTGTTTACATAGTGGACTGGACATAAGATGTCTGGGAGACAGTTGTTTACATAGTGGACTGGACATAAGATGTCTGGGAGACAGTTGTTTACATAGTGGACATGAGATGTCTAGGAGACAGTTGTTTACATAGTGGACATAAGATGTCTAGGAGACAGTTGTTTACATAGTGGACTGGACATAAGATGTCTGGGAGACAGTTGTTTACATAGTGGACTGGACATAAGATGTCTAGGAGACAGTTGTTTACATAGTGGACATAAGATGTCTAGGAGACATTTGTTTACATAGTGGACATAAGATGTCTGGGAGACAGTTGTTTACATAGTGGACTGGACATAAGATGTCTAGGAGACAGTTGTTTACATAGTGGACATAAGATGTCTGGGAGACAGTTGTTTACATAGTGGACTGGACATAAGATGTCTAGGAGACAGTTGTTTACATAGTGGACTGGACATAAGATGTCTAGGAGACAGTTGTTTACATAGTGGACATAAGATGTCTAGGAGACAGTTGTTTACATAGTGGACATAAGATGTCTAGGAGACAGTTGTTTACATAGTGGACTGGACATAAGATGTCTGGGAGACAGTTGTTTACATAGTGGACTGGACATAAGATGTCTAGGAGACAGTTGTTTACATAGTGGACATAAGATGTCTAGGAGACAGTTGTTTACATAGTGGACTGGACATAAGATGTCTGGGAGACAGTTGTTTACATAGTGGACTGGACATAAGATGTCTGGGAGACAGTTGCTTACATAGTGGACATGAGATGTCTAGGAGACAGTTGTTTACATAGTGGACATAAGATGTCTGGGAGACAGTTGTTTACATAGTGGACTGGACATAAGATGTCTAGGAGACAGTTGTTTACATAGTGGACATAAGATGTCTGGGAGACAGTTGTTTACATAGTGGACATAAGATGTCTAGGAGACAGTTGTTTACATAGTGGACATAAGATGTCTGGGAGACAGTTGTTTACATAGTGGACTGGACATAAGATGTCTAGGAGACAGTTGTTTACATAGTGGACATAAGATGTCTAGGAGAAAGTTGTTTACATAGTGGACTGGACATAAGATGTCTAGGAGACAGTTGTTTACATAGTGGACATAAGATGTCTAGGAGACAGTTGTTTACATAGTGGACTGGACATAAGATGTCTAGGAGACAGTTGTTTACATAGTGGACATAAGATGTCTCGGAGACAGTTGTTTACATAGTGGACATAAGATATCTGTGAGACAGTTGTTTACATAGTGGACATAAGATGTCTAGGAGACAGTTGTTTACATAGTGGACATAAGATGTCTAGGAGACAGTTGTTTACATAGTGGACTGGACATAAGATGTCTGGGAGACAGTTGTTTACATAGTGGACTGGACATAAGATGTCTGGGAGACAGTTGTTTACATAGTGGACATGAGATGTCTAGGAGACAGTTGTTTACATAGTGGACATAAGATGTCTAGGAGACAGTTGTTTACATAGTGGACTGGACATAAGATGTCTGGGAGACAGTTGTTTACATAGTGGACTGGACATAAGATGTCTAGGAGACAGTTGTTTACATAGTGGACATAAGATGTCTGGGAGACAGTTGTTTACATAGTGGACATAAGATGTCTAGGAGACAGTTGTTTACATAGTGGACATAAGATGTCTGGGAGACAGTTGTTTACATAGTGGACTGGACATAAGATGTCTAGGAGACAGTTGTTTACATAGTGGACATAAGATGTCTAGGAGAAAGTTGTTTACATAGTGGACTGGACATAAGATGTCTAGGAGACAGTTGTTTACATAGTGGACATAAGATGTCTCGGAGACAGTTGTTTACATAGTGGACATAAGATATCTGTGAGACAGTTGTTTACATAGTGGACATAAGATGTCTAGGAGACAGTTGTTTACATAGTGGACATAAGATGTCTAGGAGACAGTTGTTTACATAGTGGACATAAGATGTCTAGGAGACAGTTGTTTACATAGTGGACTGGACATAAGATGTCTGGGAGACAGTTGTTTATATAGTGGACTGGACATAAGATGTCTGGGAGACAGTTGTTTACATAGTGGACATAAGATGTCTAGGAGACAGTTGTTTACATAGTGGGCATAAGATGTCTAGGAGACAGTTGTTTACATAGTGGACAAGACATAAGATGTCTAGGAGACAGTTGTTTACATAGTGGACATAAGATGTCCAGGAGACAGTTGTTTACATAGTGGACATAAGATGTCT
>NC_074705.1:5756144-5761704 GCF_029448725.1 Salvelinus fontinalis
TTCTGTCTCTGTCTCTGTCTCTCTCTCTCTCTCTCTCTCTCTCTCTCTCTCTCTCTCTCTCTCTCTCTCTCTCTCTCTCTCTCTCTCTCTCTCTCTCTCTCTCTCTCTCTCTCTCTCTCTCTCTCTCTCTCTCTCTCTCTCTCTCTCTCTCTCTCTCTCGTAATTGTTGAGGAGAGAATCTTTCACATTTTGATTTGTTTGTGGGAAGAAGTGTGAGAGAAGCACGTTACGTTTTAATTGTCTTTGAAGAACATGTCAATAGGTAAAATACATTTAGGAATGAAACATTTTCATAAAAAGTTATAATTTAAGTCCTCTAGTCCCACTCAACCTTAAATGCTCACACACACCCCGCACGGGTACAGCAACACCGACAGCAAAGGTGCGTTTCATTGACCCCATGTCCAAAGCTAGGATCACTAGATTTCAGATGAATCCACTGTATTCATTACAAACATAACAGAGATGTACTGTTTCTCTTTATAACCCAACGTCCACAGAAGGTGGTGGCATGGTGGGTCGGCCTAGAGTTATAAGGCATAGAGTTATAAGATCTCTACCAATCATTTGGGTTGAGGTGTAATGAAAAGTTGGTATATAATATCCAGCTCCAGGGTATCTTTAGGGATGTGTCATAGGACCAGCTCCAGGGTATCTTTAGGGATGTGTCCTAGGACCAGCTCCAGGGTATCTTTAGGGATGTGTCCTAGGACCAGCTCCAGAGTATCTTTAGGGATGCGTCCTAGGACCAGCTCCAGAGTATCTTTAGGGATGTGTCCTAGGACCAGCTCCAGGGTATCTTTGGGGATGTGTCCTAGGACCAGCTTCAGAGTATCTTTAGGGATGTGTCATAGGACCAGCTCCAGAGTATCAAAGGGATGTGTCCTAGGACCAGCTCCAGAGTATCTTTAGTCATGTGTCCTAGGACCAGCTCCAGAGTATCTTTAAGGATGTGCCCTAGGACCAGCTCCAGAGTATCTTTAGTCATGTGTCCTAGGACCAGCTCCAGAGTATCTTTAGTCATGTGTCCAAGGACCAGCTCCATGGTATCTTTAGGAATGTGTCCTGGGACCAGCTCCAGAGTATCTTTAGGGATGTGTCCTAGGATCAGCTCCAGAGTATCTTTAGGAATTGCCCTTGGACCAGCTACAGAGTATCTTTAAGGATGTGCCCTAGGACCAGCTCCAGAGTATCTTTAGTCATGTGTCCTAGGACCAGCTCCAGAGTATCTTTAGTCATGTGTCCAAGGACCAGCTCCAGGGTATCTTTAGGGATGTGCCCTAGGACCAGCTCCAGAGTATCTTTAGGGATGTGTCCTAGGGCCAGCTCCAGAGTATCTTTAGGGATGTGTCCTAGGACCAGCTCCAGAGTATCTTTAGGGATGTGTCCTAGGACCAGCTCCAGAGTATCTTTAGGGATGTGTCCTAGGACCAGCTCCAGAGTATCTTTAGGGCTGTGCCCTAGGACCAGCTCAAGGGTATATTTAGGGATGTGTTCTGTTTGATTTAGAGCGGCAGTTTTAACCTCTGCTCCAGTATATGGTTAATCTTTTGATGAGTAGTTCAGAAACATCCTACACTCGGAATAACTGAGAGACGCATAGTAACTCTCCGATTATTGTTTTGATAAATATCCTGCTTTACACATTAACAGATAATAGAGTCCAATCACATTCAGAAAAATGAACGTCCTCGTTCTACTTGGCCTTGAAGCTGTATTCACATTGAAAATGGATGAATAGGATTTTGCAGGTCAATGTTTGTGAAGAAATGTCAGGTAAGAAGAGAGGTGCCAAGAGGAGAAAGAGAAATTGGAGGAGAGAGAGAGAGAGAGAGAGAGAGAGGATAGAAAGAGAAGAGGAGAGGAGAGAGAGAGAGAGAGAGAGAGAGAGAGAGAGAGAGAGAGAGAGAGGAGAGAGAGAGAGAGAGAGAGAGAGAGAGAGAGAGAGAGAGAGAGAGAGAGAGAGAGAGAGAGAGAGAGGAGAGAGAGAGAGAGAGAGAGAGAGAGAGGGACAGAGACGAGAGAGAGAGAGAGGAGAGGAGAGAGAGAGAGAGAGGAGAGAGAGAGAGAGAGAGAGAGAGAGAGAGAGAGAGAGAGAGAGAGAGAGAGAGAGAGAGAGAGAGAGGAGAGAGAGATACAGGATAAGAGAGAAAGAGAGAAAGAGAGAGAGAGAGAGAGAGAGAAGCGCTCCACGCAGAAAGCAGAAGGTGTTTTATTTAAGTGTGTCCAGATTGTGGGAAGGACACAGCTGTGTCGTTAAAGTGACATACACTCTCTGTCACAAATGGTACCCTATTTCCTTTATAGTGCATAACTTCTGACCGGGGCCCATGAGGACCCAGCTAGACACCCTGGGCAGGAGGTGAGAACCAGTCAGACACCATGGGCAGGAGGTGAGAACCAGCCAGACACCGTGGGCAGGAGGTGAGAACCAGTCAGACACCATGGGCAGGAGGTGAGAACCAGCCAGACACCGTGGGCAGGAGGTGAGACCCAGCCAGACACCATGGGCAGGAGGTGAAACCCAGCCAGACACCATGGGCAGGAGGTAAGACCCAGCCAGACACCATGGGCAGGAGGTGAGCCCCAGCCAGACACCACGGGCAGGAGGTGAGACCCAGCCAGACACCATGGGCAGGAGGTGAGAACCAGCCAGACACCCTGGGCAGGAGGTGAGAACCAGCCAGACACCATGGGCAGGAGGTGAGAACCAGCCAGACACCCTGGGCAGGAAGTGAGACCCAGCCAGACACCCTGGGGATGAGGTGTCACCCAGCCAGACACTCTGCGGATGAGGTGAGACCCAGCCAGACACCCTGGGCAGGAGGTGAGACCTAGCCAGACACCCTGGGCAGGAAGTGAGACCCAGCCAGACACCCTGGGGATGAGGTGTCACCCAGCCAGACACCCTAGGGATGAGATGAGACCCAGCCAGACACCCTGGGGAGGAGATGAGACCCAGCCAGACACCCTGGGCAGGAGGTGAGACCTAGCCAGACACCCTGGGCAGGAAGTGAGACCCAGCCAGACACCCTGGGGAGGAGATGAGACCCAGCCAGACACCCTGGCCAGGAGGTGAGACCCAGCCAGACACCATGGGGAGGAGATGAGACCCAGCCAAACACCCTGGGCAGGAAGTGAGACCCAGCAAGACACCATGGGGAGGAGATGAGACCCAGCCAGACACCCTGGCCAGGAGGTGAGACCCAGCAAGACACCATGGGCAGGAGGTGAGACCCAGCCATACACCCTAGGGATGAGATGAGATCCCAGCCAGACACCCTGGGGATGAGGTGAGACTCAGCCAGACACCCTGGGGATGAGGTGAGACCCAGCCAGACACCCTGGGGATGAGGTGAGACCCAGCAAGACACCCTGGGGATGAGGTGAGACCCAGCCAGACACCCTGGGGATGAGGTGAGACTGAGGCATGTTTGTCCTGGACTACATATGGATCATCTGGGCCACCATAGTTTTTGTCATACAAGTAGAACAGTTTATAAAAGCAGGCCAAACAAGGATCACATGCCAGCAAAAACCAACCCTGGCATCCAGTAAAATAACATCTATTGGTCACAAGAAAACAGTCAGAACCACACCATAACCCACTTACAACCCATGACCAGCCAGACCCACACCATAACCCACTTACAACCCATGACCAGCCAGACCCACACCATAACCCACTTACAACCCATGACCAGCCAGACCCACACCTTAACCCACTTACAACCCATGACCAGCCAGACCCACACCATAACCCACGTACAACCCATGACCAGCCAGACCCACACCACAACCCACGTACAACCCATGACCAGCCAGACCCACACCACAACCCACGTACAACCCATGACCAGCCAGACCCACTTACAACCCATGACCAGCCAGACCCACACCATAACCCACCTTACAACCCGTGACCAGCCAGACCCACACCATAACCCACTTACAACCCATGACCAGCCAGACCCACACCTTAACCCACTTACAACCCATGACCAGCCAGACCCACACCATAACCCACTTACAACCCATGACCAGCCAGACCCACACCATAACCCACTTACAATCCATGACCAGCCAGACCCACACCATAAACCACTTACAACCCATGACCAGCCAGACCCACACCATAACCCACTTACAACCCATGACCAGCCAGACCCACACCATAACCCACTTACAACCCATGACCAGCCAGACCCACACCATAACCCACTTACAACCCATGACCAGCCAGACCCACACCATAACCCACTTACAACCCATGACCAGCCAGATCCACACCATAACTCACCTTACAACCCATGACCAGCCAGACCCACACCATAACCCACTTACAACCCATGACCAGCCAGACCCACACCATAACCCACTTACAACCCATGACCAGCCAGACCCACACCATAACCCACTTACAACCCATGACCAGCCAGATCCACACCATAACCCACTTACAACCCATGACCAGCCAGACCCACACCAAAACCCACTTACAACCCATGACCAGCCAGACCCACACCATAACCCACTTACAACCCATGACCAGCCAGATCCACACCATAACTCACCTTACAACCCATGACCAGCCAGACCCACACCATAACCCACTTACAACCCATGACCAGCCAGATCCACACCATAACCCACCTACAACCCATGACCAGCCAGACCCACAACACAACCCACTTACAACCCACGACCAGCCAGACCCACACCATAACTCACCTTACAACCCACGACCAGCCAGACCCACACCTTAACCCACCTTACAACCCGTGACCAGCCAGACCCACACCATAACCCACCTTACAACCCATGACCAGCCAGACCCACACCATAACCCACTTACAACCCACGACCAGCCAGACCCACACCACAACCCACTTACAACCCACGGCCAGCCAGACCCACACCATAATCCACTTACAGCCCACGACCAGCCAGACCCACACCACAACCTAGACCTGCAGGGTCAGTTTTCCATACATAAATTAAGACAAGCCCCTAGATTAAAAAGCATGTTTATTTGGGGATTATCCTTTGAAGGTGCTACTTGCTATAGTCCAACACTAGGCTTGATCTGTATCCGGGAAACTGGCCCTGTAATTCTGAAAATCAAACAGATTATTGGTTGAGGATCTAAATCATTGCAGATGTCTAAGAGTCTGCTTGTCCAAACAATTGATGATCGTGTCCTTGACGGCCGTGAACGGTTACGACATTAGTTCTGTGCGTGCTGTGATTCCAGGCACCGTCTGGATTGGTTGTCCTCAAGGGCAAGGCAGTAACATGCCCCATTTGAACCAGCAACCTTCTGGATGGCAGGCTGTTTCACACACACACACGCACACGCACACGCACACGCACTCGCACTCGCGCACGCACGCACGCACGCGCACGCGCACGCACACGCACTCGCACTCGCGCACGCACGCACGCACGCAAACACACACGCACGCACGCACGCACGCACACACACACACACACACAATCACACACACACACACGCACACGCACACGCACACGCACACGCACAGGCACACGCACTCGCACT
>NC_074705.1:5764237-5784237 GCF_029448725.1 Salvelinus fontinalis
CTGTCTCCCAGACATCTTATGTCCACTATGTAAACAACTGTCTACAAGACATCTTATGTCCACTATGTAAACAACTTTCTCCTAGACATCTTATGTCCAGTCCACTATGTAAACAACTGTCTCCTAGACATCTTATGTCCACTATGTAAACAACTGTCTCCCAGACATCTTATGTCCACTATGTAAACAACTGTCTCCTAGACATCTTATTTCCACTATGTAAACAACTGTCTCACAGACATCTTATGTCCAGTCCACTATGTAAACAACTGTCTCCTAGACATCTTATGTCCACTATGTAAACAACTGTCTCCTAGACATCTTATGTCCAGTCCACTATGTAAACAACTGTCTCCCAGACATCTTATGTCCAGTCCACTATGTAAACAACTGTCTCCTAGACATCTTATGTCCACTATGTAAACAACTGTCTCCTAGACATCTTATGTCCACTATGTAAACAACTGTCTCCTAGACATCTTATGTCCACTATGTAAACAACTGTCTGATAGACATCTTATGTCCAGTCCACTATGTAAACAACTGTCTCCTAGACATCTTATGTCCAGTATGTAAACAACTGTCTCCTAGACATCTTATGTCCAGTATGTAAACAACTGTCTCCTAGACATCTTATGTCCACTATGTAAACAACTGTCTCCTAGACATCTTATGTCCACTATGTAAACAACTGTCTCCCAGACATCTTATGTCCAGTCCACTATGTAAACAACTGTCTCCTAGACATCTTATGTCCACTATGTAAACAACTGTCTCCTGGACATCTTAAGTCCACTATGTAAACAACTGTCTCCTAGACATCTTATGTCCAGTCCACTATGTAAACAACTGTCTCCTAGACATCTTATGTCCACTATGTAAACAACTGTCTCCTAGACATCTTATGTCCACTATGTAAACAACTGTCTCCCAGACATCTAATGTCCAGTCCACTATATAAACAACTGTCTCCCAGACATCTTATGTCCAGTCCACTATGTAAACAACTGTCTCCTAGACATCTTATGTCCACTATGTAAACAACTGTCTCCTAGACATCTTATGTCCACTATGTAAACAACTGTCTCCTAGACATCTTATGTCCACTATGTAAACAACTGTCTCCTAGACATCTTATGTCCACTATGTAAACAACTGTCTCCCAGACATCTTATGTCCAGTCCACTATGTAAACAACTGTCTCCTAGACATCTTATGTCCAATTTGTAAACAACTGTCTCCTGGACATCTTATGTCCACTATGTAAACAACTGTCTCCTAGACATCTTATGTCCAGTCCACTATGTAAACAACTGTCTCCTAGACATCTTATGTCCACTATGTAAACAACTGTCTCCTAGACATCTTATGTCCACTATGTAAACAACTGTCTCCCAGACATCTAATGTCCAGTCCACTATATAAACAACTGTCTCCCAGACATCTTATGTCCAGTCCACTATGTAAACAACTGTCTCCGAGACATCTTATGTCCACTATGTAAACAACTGTCTCCTAGACATCTTATGTCCAGTCCACAATGTAAACAACTTTTTCCTAGACATCTTATGTCCACTATGTAAACAACTGTCTCCTAGACATCTTATGTCCAGTCCACTATGTAAACAACTGTCTCCCAGACATCTTATGTCCACTATGTAAACAACTGTCTCCTAGACATCTTATGTCCACTATGTAAACAACTGTCTCCCAGACATCTTATGTCCACTATGTAAACAACTGTCTCCTAGACATCTTATGTCCAGTCCACTATGTAAACAACTGTCTCCCAGACATCTTATGTCCAGTCCACTATGTAAACAACTGTCTCCTAGACATCTTATGTCCACTATGTAAACAACTGTCTCCTAGACATCTCATGTCCACTATGTAAACAACTGTCTCCCAGACATCTTATGTCCAGTCCACTATGTAAACAACTGTCTCCCAGACATCTTATGTCCAGTCCACTATGTAAACAACTGTCTCCTAGACATCTTATGTCCACTATGTAAACAACTGTCTCCTAGACATCTTATGTCCACTATGTAAACAACTGTCTCCTAGACATCTTATGTCCAGTCCACTATGTAAACAACTGTCTCCTAGACATCTTATGTCCACTATGTAAACAACTGTCTCACAGATATCTTATGTCCACTATGTAAACAACTGTCTCCGAGACATCTTATGTCCACTATGTAAACAACTGTCTCCTAGACATCTTATGTCCAGTCCACTATGTAAACAACTGTCTCCTAGACATCTTATGTCCACTATGTAAACAATTGTCTCCTAGACATCTTATGTCCAGTCCACTATGTAAAGAACTTTCTCCTAGACATCTTATGTCCACTATGTAAACAACTGTCTCCTAGACATCTTATGTCCAGTCCACTATGTAAACAACTGTCTCCCAGACATCTTATGTCCACTATGTAAACAACTGTCTCCTAGACATCTTATGTCCAGTCCACTATGTAAACAACTGTCTCCTAGACATCTTATGTCCACTATGTAAACAACTGTCTCCCAGACATCTTATGTCCACTATGTAAACAACTGTCTCCTAGACATCTTATGTCCACTATGTAAACAACTGTCTCCCAGACATCTTATGTCCAGTCCACTATGTAAACAACTGTCTCCCAGACATCTTATGTCCAGTCCACTATGTAAACAACTGTCTCCTAGACATCTTATGTCCACTATGTAAACAACTGTCTCCTAGACATCTCATGTCCACTATGTAAACAACTGTCTCCCAGACATCTTATGTCCAGTCCACTATGTAAACAACTGTCTCCCAGACATCTTATGTCCAGTCCACTATGTAAACAACTGTCTCCTAGACATCTTATGTCCACTATGTAAACAACTGTCTCCTAGACATCTTATGTCCACTATGTAAACAACTGTCTCCTAGACATCTTATGTCCAGTCCACTATGTAAACAACTGTCTCCTAGACATCTTATGTCCACTATGTAAACAACTGTCTCACAGATATCTTATGTCCACTATGTAAACAACTGTCTCCGAGACATCTTATGTCCACTATGTAAACAACTGTCTCCTAGACATCTTATGTCCAGTCCACTATGTAAACAACTGTCTCCTACACATCTTATGTCCACTATGTAAACAATTGTCTCCTAGACATCTTATGTCCAGTCCACTATGTAAACAACTGTCTCCCAGACATCTTATGTCCAGTCCACTATGTAAACAACTGTCTCCTAGACATCTTATGTCCACTATGTAAACAACTGTCTCACAGACATCTTATGTCCACTATGTAAACAACTGTCTCACAGACATCTTATGTCCACTATGTAAACAACTGTCTCCTAGACATCTTATGTCCACTATGTAAACAACTGTCTCCCAGACATCTTATGTCCAGTCCACTATGTAAACAACTGTCTCCTAGACATCTTATGTCCACTATGTAAACAACTGTCTCCGAGACATCTTATGTCCACTATGTAAACAACTGTCTCCTAGACATCTTATGTCCAGTCCACTATGTAAACAACTGTCTCCTAGACATCTTATGTCCACTATGTAAACAATTGTCTCCTAGACATCTTATGTCCAGTCCACTATGTAAACAACTTTCTCCTCGACATCTTATGTCCACTATGTAAACATCTGTCTCCTAGACATCTTATGTCCAGTCCACTATGTAAACAACTGTCTCCCAGACATCTTATGTCCAGTCCACTATGTAAACAACTGTCTCCTAGACATCTTATGTCCACTATGTAAACAACTGTCTCCTAGACATCTCATGTCCACTATGTAAACAACTGTCTCCCAGACATCTTATGTCCAGTCCACTATGTAAACAACTGTCTCCCAGACATCTTATGTCCAGTCCACTATGTAAACAACTGTCTCCTAGACATCTTATGTCCACTATGTAAACAACTGTCTCCTAGACATCTTATGTCCACTATGTAAACAACTGTCTCCTAGACATCTTATGTCCAGTCCACTATGTAAACAACTGTCTCCTAGACATCTTATGTCCAGTCCACTATGTAAACAACTGTCTCCTAGACATCTTATGTCCACTATGTAAACAACTGTCTCACAGACATCTTATGTCCACTATGTAAACAACTGTCTCACAGACATCTTATGTCCACTATGTAAACAACTGTCTCCTAGACATCTTATGTCCACTATGTAAACAACTGTCTCCGAGACATCTTATGTCCACTATGTAAACAACTGTCTCCTAGACATCTTATGTCCAGTCCACTATGTAAACAACTGTCTCCTAGACATCTTATGTCCACTATGTAAACAATTGTCTCCTAGACATCTTATGTCCAGTCCACTATGTAAACAACTTTCTCCTCGACATCTTATGTCCACTATGTAAACAACTGTCTCCTAGACATCTTATGTCCAGTCCACTATGTAAACAACTGTCTCCCAGACATCTTATGTCCAGTCCACTATGTAAACAACTGTCTCCTAGACATCTTATGTCCACTATGTAAACAACTGTCTCCTAGACATCTCATGTCCACTATGTAAACAACTGTCTCCCAGACATCTTATGTCCAGTCCACTATGTAAACAACTGTCTCCCAGACATCTTATGTCCAGTCCACTATGTAAACAACTGTCTCCTAGACATCTTATGTCCACTATGTAAACAACTGTCTCCTAGACATCTTATGTCCACTATGTAAACAACTGTCTCCTAGACATCTTATGTCCAGTCCACTATGTAAACAACTGTCTCCTACACATCTTATGTCCAGTCCACTATGTAAACAACTGTCTCCCAGACATCTTATGTCCACTATGTAAACAACTGTCTCCTAGACATCTTATGTCCAGTCCACTATGTAAACAACTGTCTCCCAGACATCTTATGTCCACTATGTAAACAACTGTCTCCTAGACATCTTATGTCCACTATGAAAACAACTTTCTCCTAGACATCTTATGTCCAGTCCACTATGTAAACAACTGTCTCCTAGACACCTTATGTCCACTATGTAAACAACTGTCTCCCAGACATCTTATGTCCACTATGTAAACAACTGTCTCCTAGACATCTTATGTCCACTATGTAAACAACTGTCTCACAGACATCTTATGTCCAGTCCACTATGTAAACAACTGTCTCCTAGACATCTTATGTCCACTATGTAAACAACTGTCTCCTAGACATCTTATGTCCAGTCCACTATGTAAACAACTGTCTCCTAGATATCTTATGTCCAGTCCACTATGTAAACAACTGTCTCCCAGACATCTTATGTCCAGTCCACTATGTAAACAACTGTCTCCTAGACATCTTATGTCCACTATGTAAACAACTGTCTCCTAGACATCTTATGTCCACTTTGTAAACAACTGTCTCCTAGACATCTTATGTCCACTATGTAAACAACTGTCTCCTAGACATCTTATGTCCAGTCCACTATGTAAACAACTGTCTCCTAGACAGCTTATGTCCAGTATGTAAACAACTGTGTCCTAGACATCTTATGTCCAGTATGTAAACAACTGTCTCCTAGACATCTTATGTCCACTATGTAAACAACTGTCTCCTAGACATCTTATGTCCACTATGTAAACAACTGTCTCCCAGACATCTTATGTCCAGTCCACTATGTAAACAACTGTCTCCTAGACACCTTATGTCCACTATGTAAACAACTGTCTCCCAGACATCTTATGTCCACTATGTAAACAACTGTCTCCTAGACATCTTATGTCCACTATGTAAACAACTGTCTCACAGACATCTTATGTCCAGTCCACTATGTAAACAACTGTCTCCTAGACATCTTATGTCCACTATGTAAACAACTGTCTCCTAGACATCTTATGTCTTGTCCACTATGTAAACAACTGTCTCCTAGACATCTTATGCCCACTATGTAAACAACTGTCTCCTAGACATCTTATGTCCACTATGTAAACAACTGTCTCCCAGACATCTTATGTCCAGTCCACTATATAAACAACTGTCTCCCAGACATCTTATGTCCAGTCCACTATGTAAACAACTGTCTCCTAGACATCTTATGTCCACTATGTAAACAACTGTCTCCTAGACATCTTATGTCCACTATGTAAACAACTGTCTCCTAGACATCTTATGTCCACTATGTAAACAACTGTCTCACAGATATCTTATGTCCACTATGTAAACAACTGTCTCCGAGACATCTTATGTCCACTATGTAAACAACTGTCTCCTAGACATCTTATGTCCAGTCCACTATGTAAACAACTTTCTCCTAGACATCTTATGTCCACTATGTAAACAACTGTCTCCTAGACATCTTATGTCCAGTCCACTATGTAAACAACTGTCTCCCAGACATCTTATGTCCACTATGTAAACAACTGTCTCCTAGACATCTTATGTCCACTATGTAAACAACTGTCTCCCAGACATCTTATGTCCACTATGTAAACAACTGTCTCCTAGACATCTTATGTCCAGTCCACTATGTAAACAACTGTCTCCCAGACATCTTATGTCCAGTCCACTATGTAAACAACTGTCTCCTAGACATCTTATGTCCACTATGTAAACAACTGTCTCCTAGACATCTCATGTCCACTATGTAAACAACTGTCTCCCAGACATCTTATGTCCAGTCCACTATGTAAACAACTGTCTCCCAGACATCTTATGTCCAGTCCACTATGTAAACAACTGTCTCCTAGACATCTTATGTCCACTATGTAAACAACTGTCTCCTAGACATCTTATGTCCACTATGTAAACAACTGTCTCACAGATATCTTATGTCCACTATGTAAACAACTGTCTCCGAGACATCTTATGTCCACTATGTAAACAACTGTCTCCTAGACATCTTATGTCCAGTCCACTATGTAAACAACTGTCTCCTAGACATCTTATGTCCACTATGTAAACAACTGTCTCCTAGACATCTTATGTCCAGTCCACTATGTAAACAACTTTCTCCTAGACATCTTATGTCCACTATGTAAACAACTGTCTCCTAGACATCTTATGTCCAGTCCACTATGTAAACAACTGTCTCCCAGACATCTTATGTCCACTATGTAAACAACTGTCTCCTAGACATCTTATGTCCACTATGTAAACAACTGTCTCCCAGACATCTTATGTCCACTATGTAAACAACTGTCTCCTAGACATCTTATGTCCAGTCCACTATGTAAACAACTGTCTCCCAGACATCTTATGTCCACTATGTAAACAACTGTCTCCTAGACATCTCATGTCCACTATGTAAGCAACTGTCTCCCAGACATCTTATGTCCAGTCCACTATGTAAACAACTGTCTCCCAGACATCTTATGTCCAGTCCACTATGTAAACAACTGTCTCCTAGACATCTTATGTCCACTATGTAAACAACTGTCTCCTAGACATCTTATGTCCAGTCCACTATGTAAACAACTGTCTCCCAGACATCTTATGTCCAGTCCACTATGTAAACAACTGTCTCCTAGACATCTTATGTCCACTATGTAAACAACTGTCTCCTAGACATCTTATGTCCACTATGTAAACAACTGTCTCCTAGACATCTTATGTCCAGTCCACTATGTAAACAACTGTCTCCTAGACATCTTATGTCCAGTCCACTATGTAAACAACTGTCTCCCAGACATCTTATGTCCACTATGTAAACAACTGTCTCCTAGACATCTTATGTCCAGTCCACTATGTAAACAACTGTCTCCCAGACATCTTATGTCCACTATGTAAACAAATGTCTCCTAGACATCTTATGTCCACTATGTAAACAACTGTCTCCTAGACATCTTATGTCCAGTCCACTATGTAAACAACTGTCTCCCAGACATCTTATGTCCAGTCCACTATGTAAACAACTGTCTCCTAGACATCTTATGTCCACTATGTAAACAACTGTCTCCTAGACATCTCATGTCCACTATGTAAACAACTGTCTCCCAGACATCTTATGTCCAGTCCACTATGTAAACAACTGTCTCCCAGACATCTTATGTCCAGTCCACTATGTAAACAACTGTCTCCTAGACATCTTATGTCCACTATGTAAACAACTGTCTCCTAGACATCTTATGTCCACTATGTAAACAACTGTCTCACAGATATCTTATGTCCACTATGTAAACAACTGTCTCCGAGACATCTTATGTCCACTATGTAAACAACTGTCTCCTAGACATCTTATGTCCAGTCCACTATGTAAACAACTGTCTCCTAGACATCTTATGTCCACTATGTAAACAACTGTCTCCTAGACATCTTATGTCCAGTCCACTATGTAAACAACTTTCTCCTAGACATCTTATGTCCACTATGTAAACAACTGTCTCCTAGACATCTTATGTCCAGTCCACTATGTAAACAACTGTCTCCCAGACATCTTATGTCCACTATGTAAACAACTGTCTCCTAGACATCTTATGTCCACTATGTAAACAACTGTCTCCCAGACATCTCATGTCCACTATGTAAACAACTGTCTCCTAGACATCTTATGTCCTGTCCACTATGTAAACAACTGTCTACCAGACATCTTATGTCCACTATGTAAACAACTGTCTCCTAGACATCTCATGTCCACTATGTAAACAACTGTCTCCCAGACATCTTATGTCCAGTCCACTATGTAAACAACTGTCTCCCAGACATCTTATTTTATTTTTTTATTTATTTTTTTTATTTCACCTTTATTTAACCAGGTAGGCTAGTTGAGAACAAGTTCTCATTTGCAACTGCGACCTGGCCAAGATAAAGCATAGCAGTGTGAACAGACAACACAGAGTTACACATGGAGTAAACAATAAACAAGTCAATAACATGGTAGAAAAAAGAGAATCTATATACAATGTGTGCAAAAGGCATGAGGTAGGCAAAAAATCGAATAATTACAATTTAGCAGATTAACACTGGAGTGATAAATCATCAGATGAACATGTGCAAGAAGAGATACTGGTGTGCAAAAGAGCAGAAAAGTAAATAAATAAAAGCAGTATGGGGGGTGAGGTAGGTAAATTGGGTGGGTAGTTTACAGATGGACTATGTACAGCTGCAGTGATCGGTTAGCTGCTCGGATAGCAGATTTTTAAAGTTGTTGAGGGAGATAAAAGTCTCCAACTTCAGAGATTTTTGCAATTCGTTCCAGTCGCAGGCAGCAGAGAACTGGAAGGAAAGGCGTCCAAATGAGGTTTTAGCTTTAGGGATGATCAGTGAGATACACCTGCTGGAGCGCGTGCTGCGGGTGGGTGTAGCCATCGTGACCAGTGAACTGAGATAAGGCGGCACTTTACCTAGCATAGCCTTGTAGATGACCTGGAGCCAGTGGGTCTGACGACGAACATGTAGCGAGGGCCAGCCGACTAGGGCATACAGGTTGCAGTGGTGGGTCGTATAAGGTGCTTTAGTAACAAAACGAATGGCACTGTGATAAACTGCGTCCAGTTTGCTGAGTAGAGTGTTGGAAGCTATTTTGTAGATGACATCGCCGAAGTCGAGGATCGGTAGGATAGTCAGTTTTACTAGGGTAAGTTTGGCGGCGTGAGTGAAGGAGGCTTTGTTGCGGAATAGAAAGCCGATTCTTGATTTGATTTTGGATTGGAGATGTTTGATATGAGTCTGGAAGGAGAGTTTGCAGTCTAGCCAGACACCTAGGTACTTATAGATGTCCACATATTCTAGGTCGGAACCGTCCAGGGTGGTGATGCTAGTCGGGCGTGCGGGTGCAGGCAGCGAACGGTTGAAAAGCATGCATTTGGTTTTACTAGCGTTTAAGAGCAGTTGGAGGCCACGGAAGGAGTGTTGTATGGCATTGAAGCTCGTTTGGAGGTTAGATAGCACAGTGTCCAAGGAAGGGCCGGAAGTATATAGAATGGTGTCGTCTGCGTAGAGGTGGATTAGGGAATCGCCCGCAGCAAGAGCAACATCATTGATGTATACAGAGAAAAGAGTCGGCCCGAGAATTGAACCCTGTGGTACCCCCATAGAGACTGCCAGAGGACCGGACAACATGCCCTCCGATTTGACACACTGAACTCTGTCTGCAAAGTAGTTGGTGAACCAGGCAAGGCAGTCATTAGAAAAACCGAGGCTACCGAGTCTGCCGATAAGAATATGGTGATTGACAGAGTCGAAAGCCTTGGCCAGGTCGATGAAGACGGCTGCACAGTAATGTCTTTTATCGATGGCGGTTATGATGTCGTTTAGTACCTTGAGCGTGGCTGAGGTGCACCCGTGACCGGCTCGGAAACCGGATTGCACAGCGGAGAAGGTACGGTGGGATTCGAGATGGTCAGTGATCTGTTTGTTGACTTGGCTTTCGAAGACCTTAGATAGGCAGGGCAGGATGGATATAGGTCTGTAACAGTTTGGGTCCAGGGTGTCTCCCCCTTTGAAGAGGGGGATGACCGCGGCAGCTTTCCAATCCTTGGGGATCTCAGATGATACGAAGGAGAGGTTGAACAGGCTGGTGATAGGGGGTGCGACAATGGCGGCGGACAGTTTCAGGAATAGGGGGTCCAGATTGTCAAGCCCAGCTGATTTGTATGGGTCCAGGTTTTCCAGCTCTTTCAGAACATCTGCTATCTGGATTTGGGTAAAGGAGAAGCTGGGGAGGCTTGGGCGAGTAGCAGCGGGGGGGGCGGGGCTGTTGGCCAAGGTTGGAGTCGCCAGGAGGAAGGCATGGCCAGCCATTGAGAAATGCTTGTTGAAGTCTTCGATTATCACGGATTTATCGGTGGTGACCGTGTTACCTAGCCTCAGTGCAGTGGGCAGCTGGGAGGAGGTGCTCTTGTTCTCCATGGACTTTACAGTATCCCAGAACTTTTTGGAGTTAGAGCTACAGGATGCGAATTTCTGCTTGAAAAAGCTGGCCTTTGCTTTCCTGACTGACTGCGTGTATTGGTTCCTGACTTCCCTGAACAGTTGCATATCGCGGGGGCTCTTCGATGCTATTGCAGTTCGCCACAGGATGTTTTTGTGCTGGTCGAGGGCAGTCAGGTCTGGAGTGAACCAAGGGCTATATCTGTTTTTGGTTCTGCATTTTTTGAACGGAGCATGCTTGTCTAATATGGTGAGGAAGTAACATTTAAAGAATGACCAGGCATCCTCAACTGACGGGATGAGGTCAATATCCTTCCAGGGTACCCGGGCCAGGTCGATTAGAAAGGCCTGCTCGCTGAAGTGTTTTAGGGAGCGTTTGACAGTGATGAGGGGTGGTCGTTTGACCGCGGACCCGTGGCGGATACAGGCAATGAGGCAGTGATCGCTGAGATCTTGATTGAAGACAGCAGAGGTGTATTTGGAGGGCAGGTTGGTCAGGATAATGTCTATTAGGGTGCCCATGTTTACGGATTTAAGGTTGTACCTGGTGGGTTCCTTGATGATTTGTGTGAGATTGAGGGCATCAAGCTTGGATTGTAGGACTGCCGGGGTGTTAAGCATATCCCAGTTTAGGTCACCTAACAGAACAAACTCTGAAGCTAGATGGGGAGCGATCAATTCACAGATGGTGTCCAGGGCACAGCTGGGAGCTGAGGGGGGTCGGTAGCAGGCGGCAACAGTGAGAGACTTATTTCTGGAGAGATTAATTTTTAAAATTAGAAGTTCGAACTGTTTGGGCATAGACCTGGAAAGTATGACAGAACTTTGCAGGCTATCTCTGCAGTAGATTGCAACTCCTCCCCCTTTGGCAGTTCTATCTTGACGGAAAGTGTTATAGTTGGGTATGGAAATCTCAGAATTTTTGGTGGCCTTCCTAAGCCAGGATTCGGACACGGCAAGGACATCAGGATTGGCAGAGTGTGCTAAAGCGGTGAGTAAGGCAAACTTAGGGAGGAGGCTTCTGATGTTGACATGCATGAGGCCAAGGCTTTTTCGATCGCAGAAGTCAACAAATGAGGGTGACTGGGGACATGCAGGGCCTGGGTTTACCTCCACATCACCCGAGGAACAGAGGAGTAGTAGGATGAGGGTGCGGCTAAAGGCTATCAAAACTGGTCGCCTAGAGCGTTGGGGACAAAGAATAAAAGGAGCAGATTTATGGGCGTGGTAGAATAGATTCTGGGCATAATGTGCAGACAGGGGTATGGAGGGGCGCGGGTACAGCGGAGGCAAGCCCAGGCACTGGGTGATGATAAGAGAGGTTGTATCTCTGGACATGCTGGTCTCAATGGGTGAGGTCACCGCATGTGTGGGGGGTGGGACAAAGGGGGTATCAGAGGTACGGAGAGTGGAACTACAGGGTCCATTGCAAACCAAAACAATGATAATGAAAACTAGCCTGAACAACAGTATGCAAGGCATATTGATATTTGAGAGAGACATACAATAAGGCATAAAGTGATTGCAGGTCTTGATTGGGAGAGCTAGCTAAAACAACAGGTAAGATAACAGCAGCAATAACAGGGTGTTAGTCTAACACAGCAACAACAGGTAAAAATGGCGACGACTAGGCAGAGAGGGTCGGATTAACTACACACAGATCCTGAGTTAAAGTACAGAGCCGACAGGTAAAGCACAAATAAACAGAATGGAGTACCGTGAATTAATGGACAGTCAAGCATGCATCAGCTATGTAGCCAAGTGATCATAGTGTCCAGGGGGCAGCCGTAGATGGAGCAGAGGAGGCCTCCACTAAGCTAGCACGCGGCGTATAAAGTTAGTAGCCCGGGGGGTGGTCTGCTCAGACGGAGGGGGTCTGGCGCAGTGGCGCTAGCGCTAGCTCTTCAGCTAGCCGGCAGATGGGCCTAGCTCGAGGCTAGCTCAAGGCTAACTGGTGCTTGCTTCGGGACAGTGGTGTTAGCCAGTAGTAGCCACTCGGTTGCAGCTAGCTAGCTGTGATGATACGGTGTAATTGTCCAGAGCTTGCGTCAGGAATCCGGTGATGTGGTAGAGAGAAAGCAGTCCTATATGCTCTGGGTTGATATCGCGCTTGCAGCTAGCCGGCAGATGGGCCTAGCTCGAGGCTAGCTCAAGGCTAACTGGTGCTTGCTTCGGGACAGAGGTGTTAGCCAGTAGTAGCCACTCGGTTGCAGCTAGCTAGCTGTGATGATACGGTGTAATTGTCCAGAGCTTGCGTCAGGAATCCGGTGATGTGGTAGAGAAAAAAGCAGTCCTATATGCTCTCGGTTGATATCGCGCTTGCAGACTGGTATGTATTGGCCCGGTATTGAAGCTGGCTGTGTCCGAGTTGAGGGTGAAGACCGCAGCAGTGGCTAACTGACTACTAGCTAGTAGCTAGTTATCTGGCTAGCTTCAGCTTGGGGTTACGGTTCTAAAGTATAAAAAAAATTGCAGGTCCGTACCACATTGGGTGAGGCGGAATGTAGGAATGTATATTCAGTTCCTAGATGGAAAGTGAAAGTAAAATATATACGAAATGTATACGAAAAATACGAAGACTATTTACTATTTACTATTTACACGCTACAGGACAATACAGGACAATACAAACACACGTCCGACTGCTACGCCATCTTGGAATTATTTTGTCCAGTCCACTATGTAAACAACTGTCTCCTAGACATCTTATGTCCACTATGTAAACAACTGTCTCCTAGACATCTTATGTCCAGTCCACTATGTAAACAACTGTCTCCCAGACATCTTATGTCCAGTCCACTATGTAAACAACTGTCTCCTAGACATCTTATGTCCACTATGTAAACAACTGTCTCCTAGACATCTTATGTCCAGTCCACTATGTAAACAACTGTCTCCCAGACATCTTATGTCCAGTCCACTATGTAAACAACTGTCTCCTAGACATCTTATGTCCACTATGTAAACAACTGTCTCCTAGACATCTTATGTCCAGTCCACTATGTAAACAACTGTCTCCCAGACATCTTATGTCCAGTCCACTATGTAAACAACTGTCTCCTAGACATCTTATGTCCACTATGTAAACAACTGTCTCCTAGACATCTCATGTCCACTATGTAAACAACTGTCTCCCAGACATCTTATATCCAGTCCACTATGTAAACAACTGTCTCCCAGACATCTTATGTCCAGTCCACTATGTAAACAACTGTCTCCTAGACATCTTATGTCCACTATGTAAACAACTGTCTCCTAGACATCTTATGTCCACTATGTAAACAACTGTCTCACAGATATCTTATGTCCACTATGTAAACAACTGTCTCCGAGACATCTTATGTCCACTATGTAAACAACTGTCTCCTAGACATCTTATGTCCAGTCCACTATGTAAACAACTGTCTCCTAGACATCTTATGTCCACTATGTAAACAACTGTCTCCTAGACATCTTATGTCCAGTCCACTATGTAAACAACTTTCTCCTAGACATCTTATGTCCACTATGTAAACAACTGTCTCCTAGACATCTTATGTCCAGTCCACTATGTAAACAACTGTCTCCCCGACATCTTATGTCCACTATGTAAACAACTGTCTCCTAGACATCTTATGTCCACTATGTAAACAACTGTCTCCCAGACATCTCATGTCCACTATGTAAACAACTGTCTCCTAGACATCTTATGTCCAGTCCACTATGTAAACAACTGTCTACCAGACATCTTATGTCCACTATGTAAACAACTGTCTCCTAGACATCTCATGTCCACTATGTAAACAACTGTCTCCCAGACATCTTATGTCCAGTCCACTATGTAAACAACTGTCTCCCAGACATCTTATGTCCAGTCCACTATGTAAACAACTGTCTCCTAGACATCTTATGTCCACTATGTAAACAACTGTCTCCTAGACATCTTATGTCCAGTCCACTATGTAAACAACTGTCTCCCAGACATCTTATGTCCAGTCCACTATGTAAACAACTGTCTCCTAGACATCTTATGTCCACTATGTAAACAACTGTCTCCTAGACATCTTATGTCCAGTCCACTATGTAAACAACTGTCTCCCAGACATCTTATGTCCACTATGTAAACAAATGTCTCCTAGACATCTTATGTCCACTATGTAAACAACTTTCTCCTAGACATCTTATGTCCAGTCCACTATGTAAACAACTGTCTCCTAGACACCTTATGTCCACTATGTAAACAACTGTCTCCCAGACATCTTATGTCCACTATGTAAACAACTGTCTCCTAGACATCTTATGTCCACTATGTAAACAACTGTCTCACAGACATCTTATGTCCAGTCCACTATGTAAACAACTGTCTCCTAGACATCTTATGTCCTCTATGTAAACAACTGTCTCCTAGACATCTTATGTCCAGTCCACTATGTAAACAACTGTCTCCTAGACATCTTATTTCCAGTCCACTATGTAAACAACTGTCTCCCAGACATCTTATGTCCAGTCCACTATGTAAACAACTGTCTCCTAGACATCTTATGTCCACTATGTAAACAACTGTCTCCTAGACATCTTATGTCCACTATGTAAACAACTGTCTCCTAGACATCTTATGTCCAGTCCACTATGTAAACAACTGTCTCCTAGACAGCTTATGTCCAGTCCACTATGTAAACAACTGTCTCCTAGACATCTTATGTCCACTATGTAAACTACTGTCTCCTGGACATCTTATGTCCACTATGTAAACAACTGTCTCCTAGACATCTTATGTCCAGTCCACTATGTAAACAACTGTCTCCTAGACATCTTATGTCCACAATGTAAACAACTTTCTCCTAGACATCTTATGTCCACTATGTAAACAACTGTCTCCCAGACATCTTATGTCCAGTCCACTATATAAACAACTGTCTCCCAGACATCTTATGTCCAGTCCACTATGTAAACAACTGTCTCCTAGACATCTTATGTCCACTATGTAAACAACTGTCTCCTAGACATCTTATGTCCACTATGTAAACAACTGTCTCCTAGACATCTTATGTCCACTATGTAAACAACTGTCTCACAGATATCTTATGTCCACTATGTAAACAACTGTCTCCTAGACATCTTATGTCCACTATGTAAACAATTGTCTCCTAGACATCTTATGTCCAGTCCACTATGTAAACAACTTTCTCCTAGACATCTTATGTCCACTATGTAAACAACTGTCTCCTAGACATCTTATGTCCAGTCCACTATGTAAACAACTGTCTCCCAGACATCTTATGTCCACTATGTAAACAACTGTCTCCTAGACATCTTATGTCCACTATGTAAACAACTGTCTCCCAGACATCTTATGTCCACTATGTAAACAACTGTCTCCTAGACATCTTATGTCCAGTCCACAATGTAAACAACTGTCTCCCAGACATCTTATGTCCAGTCCACTATGTAAACAACTGTCTCCTAGACATCTTATGTCCACTATGTAAACAACTGTCTCCTAGACATCTCATGTCCACTATGTAAACAACTGTCTCCTAGACATCTTATGTCCAGTCCACTATGTAAACAACTGTCTCCTAGACATCTTATGTCCACTATGTAAACAACTGTCTCCTAGACATCTTATGTCCACTATGTAAACAACTGTCTCCCAGACATCTTATGTCCAGTCCACTATATAAACAACTGTCTCCCAGACATCTTATGTCCAGTCCACTATGTAAACAACTGTCTCCTAGACATCTTATGTCCACTATGTAAACAACTGTCTCCTAGACATCTTATGTCCACTATGTAAACAACTGTCTCCTAGACATCTTATGTCCACTATGTAAACAACTGTCTCACAGATATCTTATGTCCACTATGTAAACAACTGTCTCCGAGACATCTTATGTCCACTATGTAAACAACTGTCTCCTAGACATCTTATGTCCAGTCCACTATGTAAACAACTGTCTCCTAGACATCTTATGTCCACTATGTAAACAACTGTCTCCTAGACATCTTATGTCCAGTCCACTATGTAAACAACTTTCTCCTAGACATCTTATGTCCACTATGTAAACAACTGTCTCCTAGACATCTTATGTCCAGTCCACTATGTAAACAACTGTCTCCCAGACATCTTATGTCCACTATGTAAACAACTGTCTCCTAGACATCTTATGTCCACTATGTAAACAACTGTCTCCCAGACATCTTATGTCCACTATGTAAACAACTGTCTCCTAGACATCTTATGTCCAGTCCACTATGTAAACAACTGTCTCCCAGACATCTTATGTCCAGTCCACTATGTAAACAACTGTCTCCTAGACATCTTATGTCCACTATGTAAACAACTGTCTCCTAGACATCTCATGTCCACTATGTAAACAACTGTCTCCCAGACATCTTATGTCCAGTCCACTATGTAAACAACTGTCTCCCAGACATCTTATGTCCAGTCCACTATGTAAACAACTGTCTCCTAGACATCTTATGTCCACTATGTAAACAACTGTCTCCTAGACATCTTATGTCCACTATGTAAACAACTGTCTCACAGATATCTTATGTCCACTATGTAAACAACTGTCTCCGAGACATCTTATGTCCAGTCCACTATGTAAACAACTGTCTCCCAGACATCTTATGTCCAGTCCACTATGTAAACAACTGTCTCCCAGACATCTTATGTCCAGTCCACTATGTAAACAACTGTCTCCTAGACATCTTATGTCCACTATGTAAACAACTGTCTCCTAGACATCTTATGTCCACTATGTAAACAACTGTCTCACAGATATCTTATGTCCACTATGTAAACAACTGTCTCCCAGACATCTTATGTCCAGTCCACTATGTAAACAACTGTCTCCTAGACATCTTATGTCCACTATGTAAACAACTGTCTCCTAGACATCTTATGTCCACTATGTAAACAACTGTCTCCTAGACATCTTATGTCCAGTCCACTATGTAAACAACTGTCTCCTAGACATCTTATGTCCACTATGTAAACAACTGTCTCCTAGACATCTTATGTCCACTATGTAAACAACTGTCTCACAGATATCTTATGTCCACTATGTAAACAACTGTCTCCGAGACATCTTATGTCCAGTCCACTATGTAAACAACTGTCTCCCAGACATCTTATGTCCAGTCCACTATGTAAACAACTGTCTCCCAGACATCTTATGTCCAGTCCACTATGTAAACAACTGTCTCCTAGACATCTTATGTCCACTATGTAAACAACTGTCTCCTAGACATCTTATGTCCACTATGTAAACAACTGTCTCACAGATATCTTATGTCCACTATGTAAACAACTGTCTCCCAGACATCTTATGTCCAGTCCACTATGTAAACAACTGTCTCCTAGACATCTTATGTCCACTATGTAAACAACTGTCTCCTAGACATCTTATGTCCACTATGTAAACAACTGTCTCCTAGACATCTTATGTCCAGTCCACTATGTAAACAACTGTCTCCTAGACATCTTATGTCCACTATGTAAACAACTGTCTCACAGACATCTTATGTCCAGTCCACTATGTAAACAACTTTCTCCTAGACATCTTATGTCCACTATGTAAACAATTGTCTCCTAGACATCTTATGTCCAGTCCACTATGTAAA
The DNA here is from genome assembly GCF_029448725.1 of Salvelinus fontinalis. Classification (NCBI taxonomy): domain Eukaryota; kingdom Metazoa; phylum Chordata; class Actinopteri; order Salmoniformes; family Salmonidae; genus Salvelinus; species Salvelinus fontinalis. The sequence continues at coordinate 5,782,682 of NC_074705.1, forward strand.
CAACTGTCTCCCAGACATCTTATGTCCACTATGTAAACAACTGTCTCCGAGACATCTTATGTCCACTATGTAAACAACTGTCTCCTAGACATCTTATGTCCAGTCCACTATGTAAACAACTGTCTCCTAGACATCTTATGTCCACTATGTAAACAACTGTCTCCTAGACATCTTATGTCCAGTCCACTATGTAAACAACTTTCTCCTAGACATCTTATGTCCACTATGTAAACAACTGTCTCCTAGACATCTTATGTCCAGTCCACTATGTAAACAACTGTCTCCCAGACATCTTATGTCCACTATGTAAACAACTGTCTCCTAGACATCTTATGTCCACTATGTAAACAACTGTCTCCCAGACATCTTATGTCCACTATGTAAACAACTGTCTCCTAGACATCTCATGTCCACTATGTAAACAACTGTCTCCCAGACATCTTATGTCCAGTCCACTATGTAAACAACTGTCTCCCAGACATCTTATGTCCAGTCCACTATGTAAACAACTGTCTCCTAGACATCTTATGTCCACTATGTAAACAACTGTCTCATAGACATCTTATGTCCAGTCCACTATGTAAACAACTGTCTCCTAGACATCTTATGTCCACTATGTAAACAACTGTCTCCGAGACATCTTATGTCCACTATGTAAACAACTGTCTCCTAGACATCTTATGTCCAGTCCACTATGTAAACAACTGTCTCCTAGACATCTTATGTCCAGTCCACTATGTAAACAAATGTCTCCTAGACATCTTATGTCCACTATGTAAACAACTGCTCAGAGGTCCTTTCCATGAAGTCAATACTGAGAATCTACAAACGGTTTGTTAAAATTGGTTTATGAGAGAACGTGTACATTACTTTCTGTATCATCGAACCATGTAGAATCAGATTGATGCTGTGGGTTGATACGTTCTCTGCACAGACAGCAGACAAACCATGTAGAATCAGATTGATGATGTGGGTTGATACGTTCTCTGCACAGACAGCAGATATCGAAAATGAAGAAGCTTGTCTTTTCTTACCGGTGACCATATACGCCCCAAACGGCACACTATTCCCTTTTTAGTGCACTAATTTAGACCCTATTCCCTATTATAAAGCACTACATTTGACTTGAGCCCTGTGAACCATTGTCTAAAGTAGTGCACTTAATAGGGAATAGGGTCTAAAGTAGTGCACTTAATATGGAATAGGGTCTAAAGTAGTGCACTTAATAGGGAATAGGGTCTAAAGTAGTGCACTTAATAGTGAGTAGGGTGCTATTTGGAATGGAGACTATAGCAGAGAGGTCATTGGGAAAGATAACATGTACCATTATGCCCAAGGGATTAAATGTGAAAATGTATTTTACTGTAATCACATGGTAATAACTAAAGCCCTGCATGGTGAAGTTACACAGTTGCACCTCTAGGGGGGCGATAGAGAGAGCTTCTTCTTCACTTCGACCTCTTCCTGTCTGAAGGTAGATGGACATGTGATCAAATCGGAGAGAAATCTGATAATGAATTGGCATTGAACGAGTCGAGCAATTTTAAAACTTCTTG